>NC_056731.1:1655025796-1655055796 GCF_019279795.1 Protopterus annectens | reverse complement strand
CCCGTGAGGTATTGGCCAGCAATATGCGTCTCTTCCAGCAAATAGAGGAATACCATGAGGTACTGGGTGCAATAGACTGCATGCACATACGCATCAAAGCACCAGCCAGTGAGCGGGGTAGGGCCTACATTAACCGCAAGGGCTTCCCCTCCATCAACTGCCAGGTCGTGTGTGATGCCCAGGGCATAATAATGAATGTGTGTGCTGGCTGCCCCGGGAGTTATCACGATTCCCACATCTGGCATTTGACGCAGCTGTACCAGACATTTGCCAATGGGGACATCCCACACGGACACCTAGTGGGGATGCAGGTTATGCACTGGAGCCGTGGCTGATGACACCCATCAGAAATGCACACACACCTGAACAGGAACGCCATAATGAGGCACACGCACAAACACGTAATGTAATAGAGCATGTGTCTGGGCTGCTCAAGTCACGGTTCCGGTGTCTGGACACATCTGGTGGAGCCTTGCAGTACACACCAACTACATGTACCCAAATTGTCATGGTATGTGCTATGCTACATAATATGATCTTGCAAAAACAGCTGCAGCAGGACCAGCATAGGGCCGGGCCAAACAGCCCTCCACCATTGCCAATGCCATCACAGGCAGAGCGTGACTCGGAGGAGGAACAACCTGAGCCTGCCCCAGTAGGCAGAAGGAGGCGTGCCCAGTATGCCCTGGCCTTGGCAAAGAGGCAGTGGCGGCTGGTGACTTCAAATCACAGGGGGGCTGCAGGAGACGCTGAATGGGTGGGGTCAAATGGAAGGGGTGTGGTCAACCATAAAGGGGAGGAGCTATGCACAAAACCACAAAAAACTAACTTTAATTAAATACGCTGCCCTGGGTGGCAAACCATCATTATGAAAGTCCAATCAAGACAAAAATAAGTGTAGAAGAATAAAAATATTTCAATGCATTGGCTGCATGACAGCTTACTTAATATCTAGATGGAAACAAAAGGTTGTGAGGCATGAAAAATTAAATTACTTTTTAAATACATTACTGGAATGCCAGTCAAAATCAAGTATAAGAAAAAACAGAAGCACTCAACTCAAACCACTTCTCCTTGCACTGCAGTTCTAATTATAATATATTCAGCTTTATTAAAGTACCAAGCAACATGCTGAAAGTAGAAATCTATGTGATGCCCCCACTTGTAAAAATGTTTCTTATCCAAAAAAGATCTGCTGCCTGACAACTTGTTTCATGGGGAAAACATGATAAAAGTAAAAAATGAAAAGCAAACAAGAAACAAGCTCAAGATACATTGCTTAAAGGATTACTGTACAGGTTATGGACCACACATGATTGGCATTCTGTTTAGTTTA
This sequence comes from Protopterus annectens, assembly GCF_019279795.1. NCBI lineage: Eukaryota > Metazoa > Chordata > Ceratodontiformes > Protopteridae > Protopterus > Protopterus annectens. The sequence goes on along the minus strand of NC_056731.1, from coordinate 1,655,054,460 downwards.
CGGGTCAAGTCTGTAGAGATGACTGGAAGTCTCCAACAAGTGTAATGAGCTTTTTAAAATAATGGAATCCTGTCCTTTAATACCCAAGGCTTATACATTATCTAGTCAAGTATTCTCTGCATGGCAACAGCAGAAAGGCTTTCAAAGTTGGCAATTCTTTAACAGTATGCTTATTAAAGCTTACTTGCATCTTACGCTGTCAGACAAGCTTACCTTATGGTCATTAAAGCATTGCTACTTAAACACAGAGCAACAGGCACTTTGAGTAATAAGCATAAATCTGAGTAATAAGCATAAATCAACAGTACAAAAATATGACAGAAACCAGACCATTCTGCAAAATCAAGGACAGATGAAAAGCCACTGTAGTACTTATGCAGTGTGTCCTCCCCATCCAAGGTAGATACAACTACTCCTTGCCTTGCTTGGACACATCCAGAGTCACTACATGGGGAGTGGGGTGCAACAAGCATGTCACAATTTGAAATCTCTCTGGCTGACTGTGATGGCCCTGACACATTTGTCATACCTCTCAACCTCAAGAGCAAGAAATCTGGACAAAGCCATACACAGAAGTGGGACAAAGGCACAACAATAAGGACAATTTTAAATATTGCTCTAATAAACTTAGAAAGATAATAGAATAGGTCTTGCATTAGTATGAATTTTCTGAAGGGTATAAAATCTGAAACTCAAATGTCTGTCATTTTCTAACTTCAGTCTTTAGTGATTTGTCACTAATTTGCCAAAATCACAATTTTATGAAAAATGGACCAAAATGTGATGCAAAAATATAAAATAGACACACAATACAGCTGCTACCTGTCAAAGAAGGGACACTTTAATATTAGTACTGCTACCTTGAGCAGCTGACAAAATAAAAGAATCTACATGCATTTCAAGTAATCTATAACTTTGATTATTACAGTTATTTCTTAATTGTAAACCCTCCATGTTTTCTTCCAAAATTGCTATTTTGCGGAGGGATTATTAGGGGAAGAGCAACATTTTGAGCCAAAAATTGGGGACAGTTGAGAGGTTGGCTATGCCTAATTCTATAAAGCAATTTATTTGCATGTACCTTTCAACCTGTTAATGCAGTAAATCTGAACAAGGCCAAATATATTGGGGGCACATATAAACAGTACTAAAAATTGCTCTTGTATAAATTGAGACAGTTGATAGAACGGCTCTTACTTTAACATGCATTTTTATGAAGGTTATGAAGTCTGAAACTTATTATTTAGTGACTTCTGGCAAATCATTTAGGAATTAAAACTACAGATTTTATGAACAACAAACCAACAATAAGAAGCAAAAATCTATTCATTCTTTGAAAATCTGGACAGTTGGGAGGTATAGTTCAGCTGGGCCTGTCTGAGTTTGCTGCCCCCCCCCCCCTGACAAAATAATGGTTGAATGGAGCCTCTGCAGCCATTCCAATGAACCATTACTTGGTTATTTCACTCCATTTACCATAAACACTAATGTGCATACTGCTTTACTTCAATGATGAGTTGGACTTCATTTGAAAGTTTTATTTTGTATTTTACAGCACAAACATTAAGTCATCTGTTAAACAAAGCAATGCAGTCTCACAATGAAAACTTAGCATTAAAACTTCTCTGCCCTTGAAACTCACATTCATTGAAACAGCATTGAAACCCACATTCAAAGAAAATACATTTTGCCAGTGGCAGATAAAGATTAATTTTGGGCTGTTTTCGAATCATAGGCCTTGCATATGAAACATACATGTGCTCTTTGATACACCTTCCTCATTGTACTAAAATTAATTATATTCCTTGTACAATACAGTACACTTGTTAGAGGGTGTTTTAAATTTGTTTTGAACATTTTTCCAGTAAGCAATGAAACAAAACATATACACCCATAATGGCAAAACTGCCCAGTTGAGAACATTTATCATAAAAAAGTCTACTCAGACTTCCACAGTCCACCATTATTAGTAAATATACACAATTCTACAGTCCACCATTATTAGTAAATATGCACAATTCCACAGTCCACCATTATTAGTAAATATGCACAATTCTACAGTCCACCATTATCAGTAAATATGCACAATTCTACAATGCACCTTTATCAGTAAATATGCACAATTCTACAGTCCATATTCAGTGAATTCAGTTCTTGCCATAGCTGTCAACCTTAGCACAAAAACCTGGACAGCCAATAATGGGGAATACAGTCCCAAAAATAGGGACAAATTTAAAATATTCATCTTATAAACTTAGAAAATTGCTAGAAAAAGGTCGCTACTATGTATTCTGAAGAACATGAAGTTTGAAATTCAAATGCGGTCAATTTTACTGGACAGAACAAAAACAATTTTCAGCAGAGGCATGGATTAATACTGCAGACACGTCTTTGTAAAATGGCAGGGCACCAGAGCAAATCCACACAAACACAGGGAGAAGATGCAGACTCCACACAGAAGCCACCCCAACCAAAAATCAAACCAGAAAACCTATAGCTGTGAGGCAACAATACTACCACTGCACCATCAAATATGCAAGGAATTTAACATTCAGAAACCTGAAGTCTGAAATTCAAATGCCGGTCAATTTTACTGCGGACAGAACAAAAACAATTTTCAGCAGAGACGCAGGGATTAATACTGCAGACACATCTTTGTAAAATGGCAGGGCACCAGAGCAAATCCACGCAAACATAGGGAGGAAATGCAGACTCCACACAGAAGCCACCCCAAGCAAGAATCAAACCAGAAAACCTATAGCTGTGAGGCAACAATACTACCACTGCACCATCAAATCTGCAAGGAATTGAACATTCAGAAACCTAAAGTCCGAAATTCAAATGCCGGTCAATTTTACTGCGGACAGAACAAAAACAATTTTCAGCAGAGACGCAGGTATTAATACTGTAGACACATCTTTGTAAAATGGCAGGGCACCAGAGCAAATCCACACAAACACAGGGAGAAGATGCAGACTCCACACAGAAGCCACCCCAACCAAGAATCAAACCAGAAAACCTATAGCTGTGAGGCAACAATACTACCACTGCATCATCAAATATGCAAGGAACTAAACATTCAGAAACCTGAAGTCTGAAATTCAAATGCCGGTCAATTTTACTGCGGACAGAACAAAAACAATTTTCAGCAGAGACGCAGGAATTAATACTGCAGACACGTCTTTGTAAAATGGCAGGGCACCAGAGCAAATCCACACAAACACAGGGAGAAGATGCAGATTCCACACAGAAGCCACCCCAACCAAGAATCAAATCAGAAAACCTATAGCTGTGAGGCAACAATACTACCACTGCACCATCAAATCTGCAAGGAAGTTAACATTCAGAAACCTGAAGTCTGAAATTTAAATGCCGGTCAATTTTACTGCGGACAGAACAAAAACAATTTTCAGCAGAGACGCAGGGATTAATACTGCAGACACGTCTTTGTAAAATGGCAGGGCACCAGAGCAAATCCACACAAACACAGGGAGGAGATGCAGACTCCACAGAGAAGCCACCCCAACCAAGAATCAAACCAGAAAACCTATAGCTGTGAGGCAATAATACTACCACTGCACCATCAAATCTGTAAGGAATTAAACATTCAGAAACCTGAAGTCTGAAATTGAAATGCCGGTCAATTTTACTGCGGACAGAACAAAAACAATTTTCAGCAGAGATGCAGGAATTAATACTGCAGACACGTCTTTGCAAAATGGCAGGGCACCAAAGCAAATCCACACAAACACAGGGAGGAGATGCAGACTCCACACAGAAGCCACCCCAACCAAGAATCAAACCAGAAAATCTATAGCTGTGAGGCAACAATACTACCACTGCACCATCAAATCTGCAAGAAGTTAAACATTCAGAAACCTGAAGTCTGAAATTCAAATGCCTGTCAATTTTATTTAACATTTGTTAATCAGGACAGTCTGACTTGGAACAAAAAAACAATTTTCAGCAGAGGCCCAGGAAGAAATAATGCAGACATGTCTTTGTAACAAGGGAGGACACAAAAGCAAACCCACACAAACACAGGAAGAAGATACGGACCCCACAAAGAAGGAACCCCAGCCAAGAATCAAACCTGAGAACCTGCAGCTGTGAGGCAACAATGCTACTACTACACCATCAAATATCAAGCATTGCAACATTTACAAACCACAGATATTATGAGGAACAGATCAGATCAAATATGAGGCAAAAATCTGCAATTTTTTTACAAATGGTGGTGGGTAGGGAACTCAAGTCTTTAACACCTGCATACAGGGTACAGGGTTCAAGCCTGAGGTATTCCCTACCACACCACCATGAGCACCTGGGGCATTTACACACACACACACACACACACACACACCTCCAGTTAAAAGCACCAGCAAACACACACATAACTCCAGTTAAAAGCACCAGCTAACACACACACAACTCCAGTTAAAAGCACCAACACATAAAGTAAAATGCACCATACACTTACCTGTCTGTTCCAGCAAAGCTCCTTCCTGACGAGATCCCAAGCTCCCTCCCGAGACTGCTCTGGCTGTTGCAGTCTGGATGCGATATATCCTCCCAGCGTGTCTGTGCACTTTAAAAGTGCACAGATGTCTCCTTGGGTCCTGCCAGACTGCCTTGAGCATGCGCATAGACCGACGGTAGTCGGGACTACTGCGCATCCCCGAAATTTAAAAAAATAATTTTCTTTTTAAATTTTTAGTTTGAGGGGGCTGCAGTCCGGCAGCCCGATGCCACGAGCCGCCCATGCAAAGAGGCAACGCATAGGACATACACTGGCTCAGTTAGAACCCTGGGAATGATACCCCTCTCTGACTCACTCATATAGTAACAGGGATGCCTAACATGACACAACCTGCTCTCAAACATGTACAGGGAGTGTAGTATGTGCATCCGACAGAGGCAGCCCTGCAGCACCACCTGAGGCATGATTGCCATGTGTTAAGCAATGTAACACCATCTAGTATATGCAAACATGAAGACCCTGCCTAACATCTCACCCTCACCAAGCATGATGCCACACTATGAAGACAAGAAGATCAAGTACAATAATTGGCTGAAGTAATGCAATCAGTCAAAGGGGAGCCAATGTGTTATAGGCTGGGAAGATATGCGGAGTTTGACATGATGCACCACCTGCTAGGGGTGGTGTGCACCTATCATGCCATGCCCCATGGATACTGGCAAAGGCTATCAGTACCCACAGCATGCCCTGAATAGGTAAGTCTCAAAACACAAACCCAACCTCATAGGTTCAACAAGGGATAGGAACCTAGATGTAATACTACCCCATGACAGATGTATAAACAGCAAGATGTGTGCAGTGTAAATGCACACAGTAAGGAGAATGTAGATACCAGTCCTGTAATAGAGAACTGGGCAAGGCTCACATCAGCACCCTAACACTACCAGGTCACACCTCATACTGTGCTGTACAGCCGCAAAACATGGAACAAGCTACAAAAGGAGGGTGACTAGCAAAAAATGGCAAGGTTAACCACACCCCCATGTTGGTACCACAACAAGAAGGAGCATAGAATATCCATGGTCAAATACCAATGGCTAAAACTGCCTCGCAGTATATAGCCTGCTGCAGACCACTGTCCTAATACCAGGAACAGCACCTGGCCTATGTCGGAATACATGAATATATCAAGCCCCCCCAAACCACATTATATTGCTCGACTGAAAATACCCAGACATACACCGGTAGCATTGCACTAGCACCAACACAGTAGGTGAAAATTACCCAGATTCCATAAACCAAAATGCCCAGGAACAATGTACTACTCCCACAAGAGGAGTAAGCATACTGGATGTGATAATCAGCAACATGTGTACTGGATGGCAAGATGAGCAGTGTACCCCTCACTGGTAAGACCAGACCATAGAGTAATCACACTGGATATACACACCCTGACCCCAGTCCCTGGCCAGAATACCACAGTGAAAAACATGTGTAAAGTATAGGTTGCAACCCTCAAAACTAATGTTGAATCCACAAAAGTCCCTGTGCAAGTGCAGAATATGGGACACACCACAGAACATGTTATACAGGCAATCCATGAACACAACCAGGAATGCTTGGAGTATGCAATCACAAATAACAACAACACACAATGCCATACATGCAGGCATCTGGCATGCTGGCCTCCAGCCATTACCAAACCATGCAAGAGAATGAGGAAGTTACCACATGATAGAGCAAACATAAAAGGGAAGTAATCAGTGACCAGTAGTATGGCAACAACATATGTCCACACATACAATCCACTAAGTCCAGCCACAACAAGTATAATCTATGAATCCAGAGGCAATGTGACGCCAGTACCAAGTACACAGACAACCACAACGCCCCCCAATAAATACAAACATATGTGATAGATGCATCCATGTATCCAAACCAGAGGTTGAGCTCCAACAACTCAGTACTGTCAACACTAGTCAGGAGGAGAAGGTAACCACATACACCACAAACCCAGTCCCACATAGACCTACCACAACTGTAAACCAAACACATAAACACAGACAAATATTCCCGGAGGCCTTAATTACAAACACACCACACCAACAGAAGCCTCCAAAGTAGATCACAAGCAACCACAACCTTCAAACATAGCACATGCGACGAATAGTACGCAAAGCTGGTGTGCCAGTCACAGGCCCAAAGGAGAAACAACATGCCTGATACAGTCGTAATAGGTGTCTGTATAGGCAGACACACAGCTGTCCCACTCACCAGACTGAACAAGGGAAAGGGTAGAGTAAGCTGCTTGTAGGTTGCCACAAAATGCCACTTTACACAAGTACGCAGGTCACCCCAAAGCAAGCAGAAAAATGATGCACTCAATGTCCATGCTGGTGTGAATTACCTGAGATGTACCTCCCTGGACAACATCAAATGAGACATGGATGGTCCCTCCGAGTATGTACCCCAGGGCGGGATGACACTGGCTGTGTGCAGCATCCAACCCTCACCAAGAATGATGCCACAGTACAAACACAGAATGCTCATGTTTAACAGCTGGCACAGTTACAGCTGTCAGTCCAAGAGGGTGTAATGTGTGTCTGCTTGAGATGTCAAGCATGACAAGCCATGCTGCTGTTACAGGGATGTCTGTCAGCAGTGTGCGTCTGGATACTGGATAAGGCCTTTGCCGCCTCCATAGAGACGTATGTAGGCAAGGCCAAAAAGACTACACACCACCCTAGAAAACATAAGTGGTAGGAAACATAAGGGTAATGCTGAACAATGCCAGATGTGTAAACTGCAATATGCATGCCCCTGAGGCACTTCCCATTATGGAGAACATTGATGCCTGTCCAGTGACAGAAGCCTGCTGCAGGCCTAGTGATAGCACACCAGCAGTACTAGGTTATACCACATACCATGTGTTATGGCCCCAACACCTGCACCAAGACATCAAAGGAGGGGGAGTATCCATATGCAGCACAGACACCCATATAGCCAGGTAACTGACAATGCACAAAGCAGCGGACACCACCCATGTGCACATAACTGTAGTCAAAACTGCTGTACAGTCTGTAGCATGCGACAGACCACACTCTCACACACAAGAACCCCACCCAGACATCCGAAGACACTGGACAGTATGAATGTCCCACCAAATACCAGACAAGGTACACAAAGTACCACATAGGTATCAAACCATTATGTATGCAAGGAGTCATCAGGGACCTAGGGACACAGTTTGACATTAATCTGTCATGTGACAGCCACAATGCCAATGTGGCTATGAAGACTGTTGATACTGGACACCGTATCATGAAAGGATTCACATCAACATCAACAGAGGTCACTGTGCCGCTGTACTGTTCCCTTATCAGACCCATAATCTAGTACAATGACTCATATGGGATTTACCATACGTGACACCTGCAGCGGTTCGGAAGACCTCATAGTTACCCCACCAATAGGATAAAGGGTGTGAAATATATGTCATATGCTGCCTGGCTGTAGACACCCCAGCTGACTGCAGTCATATACTGCCTACACAGAGGCATTGTATGTCTGTTGTACCAGGCCATGTCCAACACAGGAGTAATGGACATGCTACACCACAGGAAATCAAAGCCATTGGAGCTGTGAGAGTCACAGATGTCAACCTCAACACATAATGAAATAAGATGTGCTGGAGGGACAGATACATAACCCGTAGGATCCCCACACCCAGAAACAGGATCCCAATCCATGGTAGGCAGAGCCCCTCACTGACACCCCTCAACAGGAATATTGCCAAGTGGATGGATGACCGTACATGTATACTGGGGGTCCCCACTGTGTCACGACCAGACAGAGGCACAGTGAAGAACCTCATAAATGGCCATAATTGAACATAGCAACGGGTGGCGAAAGACACACACACTCTAGCTAGGCTTAATAATGGCCTAGGGTGTCTAGCCTACTATGAACCCATGAACCTATGAAGATACAAAACGTACAGGACACTAAGGATAATCACAAGGCATACCCAACTGATGGTAGGAACCATGTTGGGCATCCACAGATATGCTCCGAATCACACAGATATTACAAACAACATACCAAACACACACACATATTGCTAACATACAACCTGTCAGGTGCAGTGCAAACCCCCCCCCCCCCCGAGTGCAAAATACCTATCCCAGCAGATGGTCCCCTGACATTGCAGATGCTGAGGTAACAGCCATCATCTGCAAAGCAGAACACACAGCAGCAAAGGTATGTGATGGTGTCCTGTGCTGAGGCCAACATGGACCCCAAGAGTAATGGAATGCAAAATCACACTGCTGGCCAATGTCAGCCTTACCACAAGATATGTACCCAAAGAGCAGTGTACAACAACAGTGGTCCATCACAACAAAGGTGTTGCCTGAATGGATACTCCAAACTACCACCCCAGGATCCTGACAAGCTTGTTCTGCACAGCTATGGAAAGGATCAGTATGTACCACAGACAGAAGGCTAATGTGGACCTACTGATACTGGACCCTACACACTGTGGCTGTTGTAACTGCAGAACCGGCCCCTAAACATGTCTGACCCATTTGAAGCAGTCATTAAGGTCATTGAAGAGGGCTATGTGGTCCACACAGTGTAGCTGGACCATGCACATGCTTCTAGACAATACCGTACGTGTTCAGTATGGATATGTTCACCAGCTTAAATATACACCCCTATGTCATTAGAGGGGTTGCAAAGCAGACCAAGGACAGAACTGACATGGTCAGACATGCTGCATCCATGTCAGACTACAAAGCGGATATGAGTGGCATCCCACAAGGCCTGGTCTTGGCCCCCCCCACCCCCGTTCTGTATACATGTCCCATAGGTATAGGCCAACACGGAAGGACTGTGACTGAACATGTATGCAGAGGAGTACAAACAGCCCACCATATCCGACCCCCAGCTGACACAAGCAACCCACAAAAGGGCCACCTACAAACAGACAACTGTAGCCATAGCCATGTCAGCAAGCTAATCGCAGAACTGTGTATAGACAACCACCGTGGATATACAGTAAGTGCCTACAAATTACCACACAGGTGTTAACTCATGAGGTACCTAACATGTAATGTGAGACCTGGGTACAAAAGGTGATAAATATCCTGCACTGGACAAACATGTGTCTGTAGTGTTCGCAGAAACATATACCATATACCCACCCAAACATGAAGGCTGGCAGATGTAGATCAGGGGAACTCACTCTGGCTCTGCAGCCATCCTCCATCAGCATCACAACTGACTACAATAGCCCCTGTGGGATATACCGCAGCAGACACCTCCATCAACTGTAAAGTCCACAACAGTACCACCAGGGTAACAAAGAGCATGAACAGATGCCATGTATTGCCTGAGTAAACAAACTGCAGCCCCACACACCGCCATCCTTCCCAGCTACAGGAAAGCTGTGCCTGATGTATGAAGCCATGTCCAACCTGGAATGAATGAACATGTTGCACCTTGTACAATCTGAATGGCAGTGAGCTATGCACATGAGAGACCTGAACCCCAGCACTGACATACATAGGACAAGCTATACAGAATGATCCATAACACAGAAGGCACCCCACACTTCAGTAAACTCCTGGTACAGGTCAGCCAGAGCTACATATCGACACCCCTCAAGAGGCATCCTGATGAGTGTATGGGAGATGGTAGGCTACCCTGGGTATCACTGTTATGTCAGAGGTAGACGGAGGCACAGTATACCAACCATGACATATGTAATGGCAAACTCCAGTTACAATGTGTGTCGAAGGACAAACACACCCTGTGACTACCATCAGAAATGGCCTACGGAACATCGCTAGTATTTGCCAATGTCCACCCATGTTGTGGAATACACTAGCAATGTTGGATGAGCCTGGTGTAGGTAGTCCATATCTGAACATATTGCAACATGGTCATATGTGCACAACTGGCCCCTACACAGTCTGTTGTGCTCACTATGAAGATGTCAAGCAGTGATAGGACTAAAGCCCAGGATACTGTCCACCACAGTGAAAGTACCGAACCAGTACACTATACGGTACTACAGTGTTAGGTCATTATGAAAGTACGTTGAGAACTGTCTGCAAAGTATCCCATGCAATTCCTGCAGGCACAGTATAATCCCTGTTGTGGCAGACATGAAGCAGTTGGCCAGTTAGTACACAACATGACACCCAACACACAATCATAAACGTGCGATAATGTCGAAGGTCACACAAACCCAGATATGTGGTGGACTTCAGAGTGCAACATATGGAAAGCTCACACTGGGCATGCTTGCACACTTTGATAAATGAGGCATATGTCAGACAACATGCCATGGAAAGGCTGAACTGGGCATGCTCACACACTTAGGCCATATCTCTGTGTAGCAGTTGGCCACACATATCTGGTATTTGTACGTGTCAGTCCAGGAACCAACCACAATACAGCAATCAGCCCAGTGCACACAGTAAATGACCACAGAGACATAAGTGATGTAGTGGATCGCCGTCATATGCAAACATCTGCCACAGATACACAAGTTGGTCATAGGAACAGGGAATGCTATGGCAATAAAGACCTGCAAACAGTAGAACAGCACAACAAATATTGTGCATCCAACAATTGAACATATGGGTGTAGAGGTCAATACTAGGCTTCTTGCCCCAGGGAATAACAGCTCAGCCAGAGTGTGCTTGGCATCTGCATCCCCAGGATAGTAGGCTACCGTGCCACTGTAAAGTAGGTCACAGAAGGCAACATGTGAGGCTAGTGAGCTGTGCCTCTGTCAAGCAGGGGCACCGTGGAGGTCTCAGGGATTGAATGTGCTAAGCCACAGCCATGTTGTCGGTGTGTGCTGTGAGAGGGTTGCTGAGAATCTCTGACAGTAGGTGTCTGTCAATAACAGACTGAGAGGAGCCCTATCTGCATTCTCTGGACGATTCCACTGTCAACACTGTGTTGTAATGAGTATGTGTGAATGAAGTGCCATGCTGGAACTGTCCACAGATGTCCTCCCTCTGTGGGCTACAGCTCTGCAATGTATTAGGTCACTTTGTCTGTTGAACGGTGCATATATGGCCGGTGTACAGCTGACAGGTGTCTTGTTGTGGAGCAGTCATGGGTATATGTGGGATAGCATGACCAATGCAAACTGTACACATGCTCATAGGATGCAATTGTCAAGGATTATGCTGAGAGGCCAGTATAGTCCTCCAGCATGGGTCCTCTGAAGTCAACCACCCCAGTCTACACAACTGTAGAGTCTGCTTGTGCTAAACACAGTTTGTGTGCAATGACAACCTTGCCTGGGGGTGGAGATGAGATATGGATGTCCAGGGAAAGGTGGGTATGGTCAGATATCAACAATGGTGATCTACCTCTGGTGTGGAACAGTGAGTACCCATGTTGCAGATGGACAGGTGCAATATGTATTCACCCATGTGGCTGTGGTGTGTGGTTCTGCCATAGCACATGGACCCACAAATTGTAGTGGCTGTAGGGTAAAGTGGTAGAGGCCTGAGTAGTTCTCACACACAATATGCCTGTACCTGATGTTAACAACTGGAATGGTGTATGTGAATACCTGTATATCCTGGCACTGTTCCCAGGGAAGCTAAGTGTGTGTCCTGGATGTGGGTGTGGTGTTCTGGACTGGTTGTGTTGTGTGTTACAGGACCTGTGGTCCCAAAGCATGGTATAGAACATAACCTGCCAGTGCGATGTGCATATCTGACCCTGACGTAGGTGGCTGCAAATGCATATATATGCTATCCCCCACCTGACAGGTAGTACTACATCTACATACCTCTGTAGAAATAAAGATGTCAGCACCCTGGAAATACTACAGGTGCAGAACAGATGCCCAGTAATTTGGATAGTGCACTCTGCTAATGCATCTCCCTCAAGTGTCATAATATAGTTAGGTAGGGGTTTGAATCCTGCAAATGCTCAGTGTGTGGGTGAGTGGGGTTTGTGTGTGTGAGAGAAAAATGTCCCTTTTGGCAACTGGGAAAACACACTACGGGATGCACACTCCCCTTTCTAAACACAGATGATGTCAGCACCCTATAGGTACAGCAGGAGAAAGGAGGCCTCCAAGTAATGCGAATAGCATGCTCTGCTACTGCGTCCGTCTTGAGTGCCAGTTAGGAAGTGGTTTGAATCCTGCAAGTGTGTGTGTTTGGTTGAGGGGGGTTACTGTGTGTGTGCAAATTTGTGTGAGAGAAATGTCCCTTTTGGCAACTGGGAGAACACACTACAGGATGCACACTCCCCTTTCTAAACGCAGATGATGTCAGCACCCTATAAGTACAGCAGGAGAAGAGAATCCTCCCAATAATGCCAATAACGTGCTCTGCTAATGTGTCTGTCTCGAGTATCATAACATAATTAGGTAGTGGTTTGAATCCTGCAAATGGCAAGTGTGTGTGTTTGGATGAGGGGGGTTACTCTGTGTGTGCAAATTTGTGTGAGGAAAATGTCCCTTTTGGCAACTGGGCGAACACACTACAGGATGCACACTCCCCTTTCTAAACACAGATGATGTCAGAACCCTATAAGTACAGCAGGAGAAAGAAAGCCTCCTAGTAATGCAAATAGCGAGCTCCGCTAATGCGTCCATCTGGTGTGTCACAACATAATTAGGTAGTGGTTTGAATCCTGCAAATAACAAGTGTGTGTGTTTGGATGAGGGGGGTTAGTGTGTGTGAGGAAAATCCCCCTTTTGGCAACTGGGAGAACACACTACAGGATGCACACTCCCCTTTCTAAACACAGATGATGTCAGCACCCTATAAGTACAGCAGAAGAAGATAAGTCTCCCAGTAATGTAAATAGCGCACTCTGCTAATGCATCTGTCTCAAGTGTCATAACATAGTTAGTTAGTGGTTTGAATCCTGCAAATGGCAAGTGTGTGTGTTTGGATGAGGGGGGTTACTGTTTGTGTGAGGGAAATGTCCCTTTTGGCAACTGGGAGAACACACTACAGGATGCACACTCCCATTTCTAAACACCGATGATGTCAGCACCCTATAAGTACAGCAGGAGAAGGGAAGCCTCCCAGTAATGTGAATAGCGCGCTCTGCTAATGCGTCCGTCTCGAGTGTCATAACATAGTTAGGTAGTGGTTTGAATCCTGCAAGTGTGTGTGTTTGGATGAAGGGGGTTACTGTGTGTGTGTGTGCAAATTTGTGTGAGGTGAATGTCCCTTTTGGCATCTGGGAGAACACACTACAGGATGCACACTAACCTTTCTAAACACAGCAGGAGAAAGGAAGCCTCCCATTAATGTGAATAGCGCACTCTGCAAATGTGTTTTTCCCAGTATCGTAATGTAGTTAGATAGGAGTTTGAAACCTGTAAATGGCATGTTTGTGTGTGTACATTTCACTATAAAAAACATGTTTGTTTTGGCAATCAGGAGATCACACTACCTGATGCACATTACCCTTTCAAAATACTGATGTTGTCAGCACCCTATAAGTATAGCCAGAGAAGAGAAACTATCTAGTAAACCGAATAGTGTGCTTTGCTAATGCGTCTCTCTCACGTGTCATGACTTAGTTAGGTAGGGGAATGAATCCGGCATGTGTGTGGGGGTAGTAGTGTCATGACTTAGTTAGGTAGGGGAATGAATCCGGCATGTGTGTGGGGGTAGTAGGGTGTGTGTAAATGCAAGTGTGAGCGAACAGATCCTTTTGGCAAATACTACAATACACCAGATGCTGCATACTCCCCCAGTAAACACAGGGGATGTCACCACACTATCAGCACAGCCAAACAGGGCTAGATGGCTAGTAATACCAATAGTGTGCTCTGCTACTGTGTCTATTACCATTGTCAGAGTACAGATAGGTATGGTTTGGTAACCCACAACTGTCACGTGTGGTTGTGTCACACAGTATGACCTTGTGTGGGTGTTTGTATATAACAATGCATGCCATTGCCTAAACCAGCAATGGCATTGCACACATGATGTATGTGTGTGACACATACACATAAATACCTGTGACCTGCAGTAGTTACCATGTCTGACACATGCTTCGAGTGGATAAATGGTATTTGCAATGTATACCAATATGACTGTGTCTTACTGTGCAGGGTCCGCACATGGTATGTCTCTATACAGTGTGGGTGTCTATGGTGAAAGACCTACAGCAGGGGATACACATCTGGTCTGGGTCATATAGTGTACATGTAGTCGATGTACAGGTGCTGCATGTTCCCACCTGTTGTGGTAGTGGTAACATGTCATTCCACTGCAATTTGGTGACCACATGCTGTGAACCCTTCAACTAGTGTGTTGTAGCTACAGTAATGCTCACACACAATGTTTGGCTGGATGCAGTCCGGCCATATAAACACAGTTCTTGAGACTGTCATATTGCCAGTGTTGTTATGGAGGATAGGTGGTCTCCCTGTGTATGGTAGGGTTGTGTGTGCCAGGCTATGAACCAGATGGCAGTCCGACACACTGTTAGCTGCACATGAGTAGGCCCTGATGGTTTGTGCTGTGCCAACAACCTGGAGGTGTGTGTATCTGTGTTACCTTGGGATACCACCCCCCTATCCTTGTATGTTACATGTGTAGGGGACGACAGGCATGGTATGGGGCATAACCTGTCAGTGATGGGTAACACCTGTGAGCCATGAATCATGAATCTGGTACTACACAGACATTGCAGTTCACCGTGCTGAGGGCAGTGTCTGGTGCATGCATCTTCCGGTGTACACTGCTGTTGTTGTGTAGCAGCACTGTTAGTGTCCTAACCTGTGTGATACCCACGGAGGTCGCTATGTAAACCATGTCCTGCAGCATAAGGCAGTATGTGTGTACCAAGGAGCTTTGCCATTATACATCGGGCCATGGGTGTCACGTGCAAGATGACCCTTGCACATCATTGTGGCTTCCCTAGCATGTAAGCACACATTGACAGCCAGTGGATACCCTATGAATGACAGTGGAGACTGAGCATAATGTAGACATACAACACCCTTCCCACATATAGTGGTAGAATACCTGGTGAGGGTATGTTGGCAACCAACATCAGGCTCATACTGGCCTGTACCACATGCTGAGAGATCCATTCTATGTTCCCTATCATGTAGTCCAGGGAGGTATGTCTCAGGCAGCCATACTGGCATGGTCAATGAGTGAGTCATATCTGTCCATGCCTCTGACTGACCTGTATGCATGTGTGCTGTGATGGACCATAGTGCCCCTGAGGCATATCACTGTGACCTTCACCAGATACAGCCTGTTGAGCGGGACCCCAGTGCAGCACACAAGACAGGTACCTGACACATCTGTAGCAGGTGTGTTGTGTAGCCCTACAGGCTGTGAGTGTGTGGCACAGGGGATGTGCGTGCCATGTGTGGCATGTGCTGTGTTCCGATGGAACATATGCCCGTGTGCCATCTGCGGAGGTGTGTGATGCCCAGGCAGGCTGCTATTCTGAGTCCCCACATATGCCCCAGTGTGTTCAGCATGCTGTCAGTGCGTGTCAATGTCTGACTGGTATTGTAGTCACTGTAATATATTTTATTGATTTATTTATTTATCCTACATTTGTTGACTGGGATAGTCCGACTGGATGCATGTCCATTTCCAGGGGAGGCCCATGGAGACAAGCTATGAGGGTAGCAGATACAGCATTACATAATACTAGCATTACATATTACAAACAGATTATTTACAGAGATTACATAAGTAAGCAAGTCAAACATGTTCCACAGGTTAATGTTAGACCTGAGCACAAGTCAGGATTAAATTAAAATTACACAGTAAAGTGGTTCACAGATTTTACACATTCAAGTTAGCCAGGCTTGATACATTGACATAGCCAGTTAAGTGACAAATGTTGTTTGAGTCTACTGTTAAATTGACCTAAGGTGGACAGTAGGGTAATATCAGCTGGAAGTGAGTTCCAGGATCTACTTACAGGGTTTGCAAAGAGAGAATCACCGGCTGTGTTATTAAACTTGCTAGTCTGAAGTAGTAATTTGTTAGAGGAGGGAAGCGGTCTAGGATTGTTATATGGGGTGATAATATTTGAAGTGCAGGAGTATTGTCTGGATTATAGAGGATTTTATAGGCCATAATCAGTTGGTTATACTGTATTAGGCTGGGTATTGCAAGCCAACCAAGCTGATTTAGATTGATGCAATGATGTGTCCTAAAAGGCAGCCCAGTGGCAAACCTGGCAATGTGGTTGTAGCAAATTGAGTGTTTGTTAAGGACAGTCTTGTTCATATTCGAGAGTAGAGGGATGCATACAGAAGGGTTGAAACAAGGTGTGAGCGAGCTATGGCACCTTTAGCTGGAGGGGCTAGGAAGGCTTTAATTCTGTAAAGTGACCCTAGTTTTCTATTGATGGCTTTGATAATCTGGTTAACATGTAGGTCACATTTGAGATTATTGTCTATGATGACACCTAATAGTTTCAGAGATGGGTCAGGGGAGATTATTGTGCCATCAGTTGATGTTATGGTAACGGTGAAAGTGGTAGACCTACGTGTTGGTGAAATAACAGCAGTTTAGTTTGATTGGGATTTAGGATCAGACGATGTTCAGAAAGCCAGTTTTCTATTGTATTAAAGGTGGTCTGGGTAGCTGACCATAACTCTACTGGAGATGTGGCTGAGCAGATCAGAGTAGAGTCTTCAGCATATTGGATACAGCTGACTTTTGGGATGACAGTATAAAGGTCGTTAATGAAGATGGAGAACAGCAAGGGCCCTAGTATAGAGCCTTGTGGTACTCTGAGGGTGTTAGGTAGAAGGTTAGAGAGTTTGTTCTGCCAGAGGCCAGCCTGCTGTCGACCATGCAGGTAGGATTGAAACCATTGGAACCATTGGCTCCAGCATCTAGACAGTCTTTGGAGGGTGTGGAGTACAAGTTGGTGATCAACCATATCGTATGCCTTGGAAATATCCAAAAAGAGGGCTGCGGATATATAATTATTGTTGCAAGTATGGCTTATGGTGTTAGTAAAGGCTAGGAGGCCTGAAGTAGTGCAGTGATGAGGACGTAAGCCATGCTGAGTGTCTGCCATAATGCGAGTTTGGATTAGGTGGTGCATGAATTGTCTATGATGAAAGTTTCCATAATCTTTGCAAGTGGAGAGAGTATAGCTATTGGCCTATAATTGGAGACTTCAGTAGAGCTACCTCCTTTGTGAAGTGGGATTACATATGACATTTTCCAGATGGTGGGAAAGTTAGATTCTAACATGGTTCCTTTGATTACCTTTGAGACGGGGTAAGCAATAGCATCATCTGGTTTTGATAGGTACTCGGCAGGGAGTTGATCAGCAGAAAGTGTAGTGGGTTTCACTGTTTCAATCAAGGTACGGAGAAGTGAAGTGGTGACTAGTTGGCAGCTGGACGCAAGTAGTTTTCTAAGGGTGCTACTTTCAGGACCAGGGGAGCTAGAAGGTAGACGGCTAGCTAGGGCCTGAAATGTCTCAGTAAAGAACTGGTCAAAACTATCAGGAACATCTTCAGGGGTATTATCAATAGTAGCAGCAGGGATTGGGGTTGACATTTGTCCAGGATGTAGTATATATGACATGCCACCTGACATGGTATGGCATTACTGGGTTCAGAGAGACCAGTCCCCAGATTGGCTGTGTGGTGGCATCCCACACATGTGTTGTACGTTCCTGGCCAAGGGTGATGGCTGACTGCATATGTGGCAGCTGTGACAATGACACATGACTCACATAAACCACAACTGGACCATAGAGGTGATTCACAGGTTACCTTTGCACATGCTACCCTAGTAGTGTGATTGCCATGGTGAGTACCAACACATAGGGCCAATGGGGAACAACATACTGAAGGTGTGTATTTGTGGGTGTACCACTACTGTTCCATAGCACTGACATATATAACTGCACACGTGGGTAAATGCCAGGTAAGACGTGTGCAATGTGTCACAGGCAACGTACATGTGTACAGGACAGACAGTGACTTTCTGTCATGTGTAAAGTTGACATACGTATCGTATGCTATGCAGATGTCACTAGAAGTCTACAGAAGCACTGTAACTCTGCATTGCAGGTGTAAGCAGTGTTCCAGGGAACCCCAAGCGAATATGCATGCAAACAAAGCTACAGTAAACAGGGCTGGAAGTAGTGCATTATACAACAAAGAAGGGGTAACAATAACAGTAAGTAACAATGCAAATATGTAGGCACTATCAACATGTACCCAGGAATACGCAGCGCAGATGCCCATGGTAGAACTGATATTATGTCATACTTATTTGTGATTTGGATTACATTGGTACTGCACACATATCTACATGCACCAACATCCACATGGCATAGTCATTGTGGGCAACTTGACACCATTACTGTACATGTCCACCATTGCATATCACTACTTGCGTTAGCTTTCTCCCTGTGCTACCCATTTATGCGGCTATCTGTTGACAACCTTACCACCGGCATGCAATTATGTGCAGCTGTTATACTTTGGTATGTACTATGGGTGCAGATAACAATTCAGGACATTCATACAGTTACTGCAGCAGGCATGCTGGGATAAACACACAGTCATAGCAGCACACTGTACTGTTACCAACATGATACTACTAATACACTTCTATGTAGTCACCCTGTGCATCAGCAATGTGTTTACCTGTTCCCGCAATGATGTTGGAGATTGCAGGAGGTGGCACAGTGTCATCATATGCACAGGGTGTGGATTAGGTATGCCTGAGTCAGCCACTGATACCACCAATTGACATGTGTGTGTATGTGTGTTGGTGAAGGGCAGCAGTACAGGGTGGGGCAGTGTTGGTGCAGTGTGTGCATGTATGTGGTTGCCCTAGGTGTTAACATTTCTCATGTGTGTATGCACGCACACAGTTCCACCTCATGGCTGCCATATACAGGGGTTTGTGGACAGCCACAGACTGCACCTGGCAGGCCATACAGATCAGTGTCTGTGTGCATGGACACAGTACCTGTGCCTGGCAGGGGTGCTACGGACCGTATCCAGTACAAAGCCAGACTGGGTACTGTCATCAGAAGCGGGTGTGTTGACTGGACACAAGTCCCCTGTTGGGACTGTCCAGAGCCATGTGCACGTGGTCTCCTGGGCGTTCGATGACAGCACAGACCCAGCATTGCTGGGGCTGCTGCTGGCACTATGGGGGCATGCGCGAGCCTGTTGTCATCCGTGACGACTGCCAGCTGCTGCTGCTGCCGGCATACAGCCACGTCGACACCGCAAACGCCCACCATTGCCCTGGCTCATGGACATCTGGTTGTGGAACTGCTGTAATATGTCCCCACAACGTCTGCCTATGACATCGGTGAAGTTACGGATAGCATCCGCAATGTCACACATACTGTCTGTCATGGCTGTGCGACATGCTCTCAGCTCCCTCAGACCCTGTCTGGTGTACCTTTCCATACGTAACTGTGCCTGCATGACAGTCTGTAACATAGCTGAGGTTGACAGACCTCTTTGGGCACGTCGGCCAGAGGCAGTACGCCCACGGATACTCCCACGAGAATCCATGGGCAACTGTCTGTGTGGTACCATCGGAGGACCCTGCCCATGGCTGCTATGTGGGGACGCATGTGCCACAGGTACCATATTACCCTGATCTATGCCCACTGTATCCTGTCCATCACCTAGGGACAATGGTGACAAAGAATGTACAGGCAGGATGACTGTGCGCAATGATGGGGTTGACAGCTGTGCACTGTTAATTGGCTGACCAATGGCAGACCCTGACACACCTTCCTGTACCATTACACAAATATCATCATTACCAGTAGCCGTGGCACAGGATTCAGGTTCCCTGCTGCAGGTCACCAGAGCAGCCCCAGAACCTGTGGGAGGAAGACAGGAAACACAGTTTACAGTCTCCAGACATTGTTACCAGTGATGCACTTATACACACATGCACACATGCACACATGGACACATGCACACATGCACACATGGACACAGGTACACATGCACACATGGACACAGGCACACATGCAGACATGCACACGTGGACACATGCACACAGGCACACATGCACACATGCACACATGCACACATGCACACATGCACACATGCACACATGCACACGTGGACACATGCACATGTGGACACATGCACACATGCACACATGCACACGTGGATACATGCACACATGGACACATGCACACATGCACACGTGGACACAGGCACATATGCACACATGCACACGTGGACACAGGCACACATGCACAGATGCACACGTGGACACAGGCACACCTGCACACATGCACACATGCACACATGCACACATGGGCACAGGCACATCTGCACACATGCACACATGCACACCCCGCAGTATACACACAGAGCATTACTGATTTACACTACTGTTACTAGCATTATCAGGACTATTATAGGTTATGTTAAACACACTCACCAGCATGGATGGCCTGTCTTGCTGTAACCCTGGAGGGACCTGCAGAAATGATGAGATTAATGTCAGTGGGCACAACTGTGCCATTGATATTGCATACGATACAGTGTACAGAACAGTCAAGTGTACATATGGCATATTACCTGCATGCTCCATGTTGTGCTGCTGTGTGGAACCAGCCTCCATCATAATGCAGGTGTACTGCTGTTGGTGTTCCGGGGCTGGAGCCACAACACTTAGGAATAGCCCCTCCAGTCTGGTGAGGGGGGGGGTGTGGCCACCCCACCTCCTGCGGCGACCTGTTGCCTGTGGATATCTGATGCACACTGCTGGACACTTCGGATTAAATCACTGCAGTGATGTTGTACCTGCTCGTATGTCCTGTTATGCGTGCCAATATCATTTACCCTATGGACAAGGTCTTGCCACAGTGCAGCCCTCTCCTGCTGATTCTGACTGGTGCGGGAAAACAGGATGTCATACTCCCGCACCAGGCTCTGGTGGATCTCCTCATTTTCTGCCACAGAGAGGGTGGGGTTACGCTGTTGCGCCATCTCCCTGGAGGAGAACACAAACAGGATATCAGCAGACCATGTCAGCAATATATGGCACACATACTATACATGATACTCATGTGTAGTGATATACTACTACTCCCATATGTTGCATGTGTGTGTGTCATGGTGGATACACAGGTACATGGCCAGATATCAGTGCTCAGCCAACACCTGTGCAACAATACCTGCCACATTCCACACAACATAGTAGCATGCCCCATCGGTCAGCACAAACTGACAGGTGCAATGCACAACCTTACTCTGGGGGTTCATCCCAAGGTACTGTATGTGGGACACCATCCACTACTGTGATGTGGACAGAAGTTACTCGGCCTGGATATACATATCCCACCACCACCACCAGCACAGTAGACTACTTTGATATGTATGTGATTAGACAGATATTCACTTGCTGGGACTGAGATGGTATCCATGCAGCACACTGGGCCAGTGGAAGCCACAAGCCACACTGCTGACCCCTTTGCAAATGCTTACCATGGACATGCCACAGATTGCATGGAACTTGCACACACATTTCTAACCCAGACCCTATACACAAAGGTTAGGCATCCTGTCCGGTGGACCCCAGACAGAGGCAGATTGTATAACAATAGCAGGAGGCTACTGCAGGACAGAGCACATTCACATTAAGGGAAGGCATCTGTGGTCAGCACTGGTACTACGCTACTGTCCGTCATAACAACAGCCACGGCCTACTCTGGGAGGGAAATGGATGCAAACACTATGGATGACCACAAGGCCTTCTTCAGTTATGTTACACATATGGACCACATGCCTCAGATATGCTCTGTGTTAATACACACCTACTTAACATTCACCAAACACACGGATATTGGCAACAATCTTGCAAAAATGTTCAGTGCACGTATCCCCCCTCCTTCTCCCCCACCAGTTGAAATATTTATCACAGCTGGATGTAACCTCCCTATCATCTCACATGTCCAGGTGAGGGCCGCCCTCAGCAGAGAAGAACACACAGCATCACTGTGACCTCATGGTATCCCTGCATGTGTGCTACTAGCACTCCGAGAGGACATACAACCACATATAACACTGATAGTTTATCTTGGCCATACTACAGGATATGTACCTGGACAGTGGCATACAGCAACAGTGGTCCCACACCACTAAGGGGGCACCTCGACTGACCCTGGGAATTACCACATCATATGCATAACGGGCCTGGTCTGCTAAGCTATGGAATTAGGCAGTATGGGATGCATATGCAGTGACATTGGGTACCTGCAGACACTTGTTCCCAGCCAGTGTGCCTTTGGGATGGGCTGATCCTGACTTTTGAACCTGGCTGACCTTTCAAAGCAGTCACTACAGCCATTGATGGGCCAACGCACAGACAACTGCTGCCAGGATCATGGCCTAAGACTGATTGACATGTAATGTATGGTCATCCCCTTTTGGTGGAACTACGTACACACAACATATCACATGGGCATACCTATGGATACAGACCTATGACACATTTGGAGGGTTCACAGTATGCACACTATTAACCTGCTACTTTGCATTACCTCTGTTTGTCGCAGCTGGTTGCATTACCACAGCTTTTGCTTGCTGCTGCTACTGTCAGTGCTGACAGCTTCGGGTGACAGAGTCACAGTGTCTAATATTTCTTTTTTTTTTGCTTTCTCTCTCTCTCTCTCACTTCTCGCTCTCCCTCTGTCTGCTTACAGACAATGCAATGAATGTATTGCATGTGGGGAGTGTTAGCACTGGATACTTTTGTAGGTATCTGCATAGGTCCATGTGATGACCTCTGCACCAATTGTAAGCCAGCATTTGCTAATTGCATACAGCCAGTTATGTACTGATTGCAGTTCTCACTGTGATTTCAGGTCAGTGCTATAAAAGGGTATGTGGGATAGGCGTTGCCCTTTCAGATTGTGAGGGCGGGGACCATGCTGGTATGCTGTGGACAGTGTTCTGTGAGTGTAAAGGTTAGTATCTCTCTCATGATTCAGGCTGTGTTGTATATTCACATTTCTCCATTCCTCTCTCATGTTCCCTGTAGCAAGTGTGTATGCACATTGACTCCTACAACTATATATAGATATATATTTATATATATATATATATATGTACATATACATACATTTATATATGTACTTTAACTGACCTTATTATCTACAAGCTGCCAACTAGCATGGTTGTTTCTGTTCACACACTACTATTATGGAAATCCAGTAGTTTTGACAGTAATTTTAAATGACATGCTTTGTGTACTACACATCCTATATTCCCTTTACATTCATCCCTACTATTACATGTTATATTTATTTTAGCACAATGTTTTTGTATAAGAGTCATGGCTTAGTTGTAGGTCGTACAGACTAGTGTTTCCAAGGTCCTGGGTTCGGGGCTGACAGTGAGATTTTATTTTGCTTTTGAACTGAGTACAGGACCTGTCAATCAAAGTGACGAAGGCACTTTTAAGCAGTTGTAACTGGGTTAGTGCTGGTTTGCGTGTAGCTCACGCATGCGTACTGGTGGTTAGCTCCGCGCACACATGCGCACACCTGCTTACAACCGCTTAACAGTGCTTACTCTGGTGCACACACGCACTATTTTCTCTGAAAGAAAAGAAAATCGGGAGACAGGAAAGTGGTGAAAAAGGGGTCACAAAGAGGGTAAGACAGTAGGGAAACAAGCTTGGGATGTGCAGGAGGGATGTAGGTAAGGCCCATAGCTGCCCATTTCTTCATCAGCAACAGCTGTGCATATGTATGTAATTTGGTGTGACATTTGAAACCTTCCACCCCTGAGAGAGGTGTCAGGACAACAATAATACTTGTTGTACAGCCAATTGTAATTTATAGGTTCCATGTCCAGCAGACATGTGTGCGGAATGGGCAGCTATGTATGGGGCGTAATTTTTTTGTGGGTACAGAGTGCCCTTTTTTTCAGGTGAGAGTGGTATGTCAGGTGAAGGAAGTTGGTGCAGCTGGGGAGGTAGGATGGGTAGGTAAACAGACAAGACAAACATGACGCATGCAGGGGCGATGTATGACATGTGTGGGGGGGTTACACAATTGACGGGGATGGAGGTTTGGATATCCAGAGCCCATGAGCCCACAGATGGCAACAGTGGAACTGATATCCCCACACATAGGCAGTTGCCACTGTTCCTTCACTGCCCAGGAGGGGGCTGTGATGGGGGCTGTGTAGGCCGGGCAACAGGCATGCCCGTTAGTTGCACCACCCGTGCCTCGAGCTGGCGTAGGGGCTCGAGAACAGAGTCCCAAATCTCCCTACGCACCACAGTCCGGATGCTACGGAGGGTGAGTGGTGGTTCTCCTCCGGCCACACTTGCAGAGGGGGGGCGAGCCCCATCCCCTGCAGTGCTTCCACCCACAGGTGGCACAGGGCCACCGGAAGAGGGTCCAGACTCGGCACTAGTGCCAGGTGCACTCGCCAGCTGAGGTGGGAGAGGTGGGTCTGCTGGAACCCGCCTTCCCTGTCATCCTATGTTTTGCATTATGTCATGACAGTTTGAGTTAGTGACATATAATACCATTCACAATTAGTTGTAACAGCATGCATTAGTATTCCCATTAACCAAACACCCAGATATTCACACCATTAAACAGCGTGCATAACACATGCATAATTTGAACAGAAATACACAGTCCAACAACATGCAGGGTTAATTGATGGCAACAGGCCATCAGGTGTGGATGTATGAACAGGGCAGATGCATCAATGGACATGCAAATATATATGATCCAACAGGACAAACGCACATACTATTTTCACGTGGAATGGGTTATATGTGGTTATAGGGTAGGGTAAAAAAAGTAATATTAACACCTTCGAATAACAATACATATGCTATCCATTTCTAATAGCTACAGTTATATACACACTACTGTTCTAACTACAGTTTCCTATATGATAACTATTTCAACTTGGTGATAGGACTGTTAATGCAACATCAATATACATTTTATTGTTCTTCATACACATTCATATCTAGCTTTGTTCAGCTACATCATCCTGCTACATTTGCTTTATATAGCTGTAGACAAGTGTGGATGTTTGGTATATCAGACAATCATCCTATCTGCATATTGCAGACTGAGAGCAACATATAAAGATTTTGAGATACACATTCCAGATGCAGCAAGACTTTGAACAGATTTCGCTGTTTGGTTTTGAATCTCACATGCATTTCATTCTGTCTTGACTGCAGTATACTTTATTCAGGGGTTATTACTACTGTATTGCTGGATTCATGACACTTTCTCACACTCTCTCACTTGCTTTCATTTTACTATTCAGGATGGTACTTACTTCTAGGCTTTATTGATATGTTTTACCTGTAGTTATTACAATCCTTTCCAGCAGTCTCACTTCTGTCATGTTTCAGTATTTCCACAGGGATATATTTCACACATGTGATTTCATCATCTTCTGCAGCTATACTTTTCAGCCTGCTGCAGGTTGTGTACTATTTTCTTACAGGTAGGGCATTTTTATTTCAGAATATATGTCAGACAGTTTCATTTTGGTTTAACTTACAGGCTGAAACACACTTTTGTAATCAAGCAATACTTGCAGACACTTTCACACTGTTACTTGCAGATTTTATTCCTTACTGACTACACTGCACTCTTTTGCTGACTGTCATACTTTTATATTTCTTTACAGTTACTGGTAGTGGATTACTGACCTGCCTGGTGGCGCAACCGCACCAGCCTATCGCCATAGGCTCTGCGGTTCGCAGAACGGACACCTGCAGCTCTAATATAAATGAAGTAATATTGGAATACACATCTCTATAATATCAGCTAGTTTAATTTCTTACATACATAATTAAATGTTACTTACTCAGTAGTGGGGCGTTGGGTGTTTGCCGGGCCTCCTGGATCCAAAGGTTCAGTTGGTCCTGCTTGCATCTCTTCAGGTCTGCATGGTGGTGATGGACCTGCTCACCAGTCCTTGGAATCCCTGTGGCACTGGTGAGATCATGAGCCAACCGGTCCCACGCCTTGGCCCTGTATGCTCCCCAGAGGACCTGGCCCTGCATGAGTTGGGCCTCATGATTATGGACTAGGAGCCAGACCATGTACCTGGACTCCTCAACATCCCACCTCTGTGCTCGAAAGCAACTACCCTCTCCTACTCCTGTCATTCTGCCTGCAGGTCAGTTCTACAATCGTTTATGTTGTGTATTCCCACCTATGGGGCTTATATAGTCTGTTTTTCCCACACATATCTGTGATTGGCCATTTTGGAATTGTATCAACTTCAGTAAACATGCATTGTCATGCTCTAGTTTGTATTCATTCCTATAGATTAGCTATTATTGCATTTCTAGGTACTGCTGTCATGGCTTAGTGGTTCTGTACCTTGACTATGGTGTATAGCATCCTGGGTTCGAACCTGGCCACTGCTTTTTATTTTTCATGACTGTCTAGACTTGCTGAGGGGTGTGTCTGTGTAAAGGCAGTTTTGATACGGCTTGCTCAACGTTGCCCGTCGGTTAGCTTGTTTGTGCGGTGCGCAGCTTCACCCAAACGAGGTACGCTGGTTTAAGCCTCATTTGGCTATCGGCACGCATATTACACTCAGCTCAGTTAGGGGCACATAGATTTAGCGTGATAGACCACTGCTCAGCTACGGGCACTCATTTTGCACCAGTTAAACCACTGCTCATCTACGGGCAAATGCATTCACTCTTTTAAACTGTAGCTCAGCTATGAGCACATCTGGCATTTTTTATTCTTTTGTTACCTCACATTTCTTCAATATAAATGGGCTATTTCATTACATTTTACATAAATTGTGGTTTTATGTGTACATATTTGTCAGGGACTTGTTTCCTGCTTATTTTGCTAAAAAAAAAAATTGGTGTTGTGGGGGCTCGAACCATGAATGCCTGCTCTTCAGCCAACATCTCTACTGCTACGCTATTGCTTCCTGGCTTATTTTGCATATTTAGTTCTTATATGCTTTCCCACTGACTGCTAACTGTAGCTGCGCTATGGGCACGCAGCAAATGAGCACTCACGGTTAAACATTTTACAATTTAAAAATATATAAAACATGTTTATTTATATGTTTTCTGTTCATAGTCTGTGGGGGCATGTGTTGTGTTCTGTTTATTCACATTTCCGTGGACTCTGTCGTGGGTGTTTACTTTGGGTACTTTTCTTCTTCTGGGGGTGTGTCCGCTTACAGGGCTCAGCCTCCAGACACGCCCCCTACTGTCTTACATGGACCGTGTTGGCCTTAAGTGTGATTCAGCATGCTCTCATGAATATGTAGAGCATGCTGACATCACTCCGTTTAACTGCAGCCTCCGTGTATGAGTTATAACTCTTACACGGAGGCTTCGTGAATCCTGCCCTATAAGTAATTTATAAAAATGTGGAGATGAACTATGTTGGGTGTTGTGTAATGTACTTTTGTAAAAAATAAAATAAAAAATATTTAGAGAAAAAAACTCAAAGCAAATCTCAAAACCCACTGCCCAAAATGGGGTAAAATGGTCTTTTCTTTATTTCATATCACTTTTTATGACATTTCTTAGACCACTGTCCTCTCTATGGACTTGTCCCTTCTTTTCTCTACACACTCACACACACACACACACACACACACACACACACACACACACACACACACACACACACACACACAAACACAAATACTTGTACGTATGTGTGTGTGCCCTAACTTCTAGCCTAGCTTCACTCTTCTAATCTCATGCCCCATTCTTTGCTCCACCCTTCTGTTTGCAGCCAGACCTTCCAAACAGGCTGTATACATGCAATATGCACAAGCTTCTGTTCTCTCTGCCTGTTTTCATTGTTGTAGGATAATCCTTGACTTTCCTACCTTACTTCAAATAAAGGTAGCCTCAGTCTTCATGCACACACACATACACACACACACACACACACACACACACACATATATATATATATATATATATATATATATATATATAAACTCCCTGGCAGAAGAGGCTGCAGCAATGCATATAATGATAACATGTGTTAATGAACTGACTGTTCAAATTTATTAGTCATTTTTCAAATTCACTTCACATTAATAATTGGTGCAAGTAGCTGGCTTATTTTTTTCTTTTATTTTTGAGTTCTTTTGCTCCTCTGCTTTTTCCTATGGATTTCTCCCCCAGTGCCC
>NC_056731.1:1654993296-1655020796 GCF_019279795.1 Protopterus annectens | reverse complement strand
ACTCTCAATCACATACATGCTGATTTTATTAACTTATAAAATGAGAAAAAAATCCAGAAAATGGACTGATTAGGTATCTTTGAATCTAGTGAGTTTAGTGTATTATTGCTGTAAACAAGCACTGTACATCAGATTCTTCAGTAATAAAATGCAACACTGCTTCATCAGTACATAAATCTATCAAATTTGCTTACAAAACTGATATGATAATTTCCAAATGAAAACTTGATATTTAAACACTTGTTGCTCTCCTGAGTGTTATGGTTCAAAACTAAACCTAAAGGAAACATTTAATTTTTAGCGTAATGCTGTTTATCTTTCATAATAAATTTCTGTGTTAATCTTTCATGCATACTCAAAAATATATTGGCAATTTACTACTGATAAAACAAAAACAGCTCTTGGATTCATTAAATATTGTTTTTGTTAAACTGAGACCAAGTAATCTTTTAGAAGAAATAAATAAAAAAAATCAAATTTCATAAAAATGTACTTTTAAAATAATTTTAGCAGGTTTACATTTACTAAAAATATGAAAAGCTGTTAATATGCAAATTCATTGGGAAGAGAAGTAATGCATTAGGCAGATGATATCCCAATATCAAAAAAGTAAAAATAAAAAATAAATTATAAACCAGTTGCTTGATATAAACATATTTGGAAGAAGGTTTAAAAATGGATCCGTTTTTGAAAATGGCGCCACTAAGTCCAGTCAAAATGGTTTATAGTAATCCTGTGTTGCAAATGGTTTCCATCTAATTGCATAATACATATCCATGAATATGTGATAAAAAAATCTAGTAGTACATGGCCTGAAGAGAAGTGTGCAAGAACTTCAGTCTCAACAGGATTGTACACCAGTCTTAGTTTCTTTCCCTAGTTATAATTAGGTGAACGGTGCCTCATTTATCTATTTCAATTTAAGATAAAAAGTCAGTGTGCGGTTACCTAATGTACAGTACTCAGCTCTTTTATATGTCCTCTAAATCCATCAGTCCAGTGTTCGATTCAACAACACACTCTGCAATCTGATTGGATGACTAGTCAGGACTGCTATGTGCAATTCTGGAAACTTCATTTTCATCAAGATATGAAATAGACAGAGACTGTAACAAAAGTGGGCAATAAGTAAAGGGCCTAGTCTCTATCAGAAACATGTCTCTCTGCTGTCCCTCATTTTGCATAACACCCACAATTTTGCTTCATATCCTGGCCCCGTCCCTCATAAAATGTTTGATTTTGTGGTATATAACTGTGGATTACAACCAATCAATAATGTAAGACATTAGAGTTTTACACTTATTACAGTTCAGAGAAAACATGTAAAACCTGCTGTTCTATTAACTTTCTGAGTGAACTATTGTGATATTTAAAATTGTGTCTGCTTTTGCACATTTATCTCTTGTATTTTTTTCTTTGTCCTTGACTCGAGCAATGAAGATGATAGCTATGAAGAAGCCATATAAAGAATGATTACATAACTCAGTATGCAAACTGATTCACAGAGTGAGAACATGGCAGAAATATCAAAAAAGAGACATATGAGAACAAGAAGACCCAATCTGAAGACATAAGGTAGAATGCTTAAATTAAATACAAGAACTTTTTAAAAAGAAGATAGTAGGCATGTGGATATGTCTTTTAGGAAAGATACTTGCATCAAAAGTAGCCACTGACAGACTATGAAAACTCCTGGATTGGAACTCACTAGACAAATAGCCTACACCAACCTGTACCACAAGTGTCACCTATCTCCTTCTTCTAAAATACAGCAGAAGGAAACTGGCCTAACATTTCCATTGGTTTGAATAATCTTAAGGGAGCCCTCACATCAAAGATTACCTCTTCCACAGTGTAACAAAGGTGTCACCTATTTAAAAATGGACAAGCACTGTGCATGAGTTTGAAAATTCCTGTGTTGGTTCACTCAATACATTTGACTGCTTTCAAACTTTAAAAGGGGGCTGAATGGACTAAGATGATGGCCATACAGTACAGAAATATGGCTGTGGGCAAGCTACTATGAAAAACCATACAAACATATTTCTGCACTTTATTGACATTTTAGCTAAAGCGTCATCTGTGTAGAGACATGCGTGAATGGGCGTACCTTCATTGAAGGTTGTACGTCAGGGCTGGCAACTCGGTACGTAAAAATCTACTGCCAATCATTAGCGGACCGGAGTTCCGCTGTGGCGACCCCTAACCGGGAAAAGCCGAAAGATACAACAACATTGACATTTTGTTTTAAGACACTTTAACCTAAAACTGCTTAGAAGGAATAAAAAAGGAAGCCAAAAATAATGAAAGTATAGCCTGATATAAATAGAAAAACAGCACAATGGGCAAACAGAAAACAAAATAATACATGTTTTCACATTGTATGAACAGGTAGGCCTAAAAAATGCAGTCAAAAGCATCACTTGCCATGAATGATTAACCATTCCCTAATAATTTTCCAGCCTGAGAAGACAAAAGTACCTCAAAGTATCATTGTTGTAGAAAGATAATGTGCATTCCAGAATGCATTCCTTCTTGGTTTTGCCACAATAGACTGAGTTCATTAGTGATATCTAAATTCCCTAAAGATGTCCTGCTAATAGATCAGTGACATAGCATTAAGACTAATTAATAAATACTTCCCCTACTTATAAGTATAAACACCAAGGAGAATCATAAATGTCACTCCCTGCAGAAATAAAATAACTTATGATACTGTGTGATGTTTCATGACCAAAGAAAAGCAAACATATAAGTATGCAGAGAGGGAGTACTTTATCCAAATAAAAGAGCCTTGTAAAATAGCAACAATGTATCACAAAATAGCTGTCATTGTATAATAAATATTTTGGGAACTTTAAGGTAACTACAAGATTGTGCAATGTTTGCACTGTTAGTTTACAGCTTTGTTTGGAGTTTATTTTAGAAATGCAGAAAATAATATATCATAACAACTTAAAACACATAAAATAAGTCAACTCTCTTGTAAACAGAAAACTACACAGAACAGTCACTTCCCTGCCCCATAACATCAAAAATAAATTCCAGCCCACCTCATAAAGAAGTTATTATTGAACAGTAATGTTGGGCTATCTCTTCTACAACAGGGCCAGTATATACTAATGACATAGTCTAGACACAAAGTTTCCTCTCATTAATCACTTGTGCAAGCAATCTGGTTATTACAAAACTATAAAAAATATCTGTTCATATATTATTAACAAAGTTGCCATGCAAAAAATATCCATGAAAGCATAATCAGTACCTAAATACTTATAAATGACAGCAGGTTTCTTTGCAACCTCACAATACACAAATTCACTCTTCCTATAATGACTATAACATGCTATTGTCACCATATTATCAAAACAAAATGCCTGAAAATAGCTACACTACACCACTGCACAAATTCAGGTTTACCTACATAAATGTGATATTCTTGCAAAGGAATAGCATTAATTTACGACACAGCACAACCACAACATATTAAGTAATCATTGATCGATCATTGATTATAATGCCCCTTTCGGTATGTTCATGTTCAAACATTTGTCACAACTGAAATGACCACAATGCTTTCTCATTAAAAAAATATCAGAGGCCTAAATGATAAAAACTATGCAGACCATCTTAAAGTGTTATCTTTCTTCTTAATTTAGGTTCATAGGTTCATAGGTAAGTATTAGCATAGCTGCCCTTGCAAGCCATTTTAAGCCTAGCCAATTCTATGATCAAAGTAACCTATCCCAGTTGGTTATAGATTAGCCTTTCCCATCCATTGGTTGATAATTATATATTACCCCAATTAGAATAACTGGGACCATACCATATAATTAATATGAGGGACCCATGCATGGGATAAAGCATTTAGAAGCTGCCTCTGTCCAATAGTAATATAGGGGCAGTTCTGGGATAACTTTTCTGTTTCCCATCCATATATCTAAGTCACACTTGAAAATGGACAAGGATACCCTGACTATTTGTTTTCTAGGGATACTGTGTTTCAGAAATGTTGGATAATTGCTAAAATACAATGACCCCCCCCCCCATTAATATTCCAAAATGTGCACGCTAATTGGTCAGCATGCATGTTGTAAATCAGACTTATACTAATGGAAAAAGATCCGGTCGCCCGGACTTTTTCCATTAGTATAAGTCTTTTTTTTACAGCAACGGAGTATGCAAGATCTTTTACACACTGTTTTGCTATGTTAAAGGAGTTTAACATAGTGAGACAGCTTTAAAAAAAGTAACGGAGATCTTCCTATCTCCGTTGCTTTTTTTAAAGCTGTCTCACTATGTTAAACTCCTTTAACATAGCAAGACACTTTGTAAAAAGCAATGGAGATCTTGCTTTCTCCGTTGCTTTTTTTAAAGCTGTCTCGATATGTTAAATGGGTTTAACATAGCGAGACAGCTTTAAAAAAGCAACAGAGATTCTCCATTGCTTTTTTTAAAGCTGCCTCACTATGTTAAACTCCTTTAACATAGCGAGACAGTTTGTAAAAAGCAACGGAGATCTTGCTTTCTCAGTTGCTTCCACCCACAGCTCTGATGTACTGCGTAAGCATACGCATGCGCAGTACATCAGAACTGCCGCAAAATACCAGACAGCTGCAGAAAGGCAGCAAGGAGGCATTATACAATGCCATTATTTAAGAAAAGTAATTTTTTTTTTCTTAAATAATGTCATTGTATAATAGCAATAACACACTTCTGGGTGTGGGTAATGCTGGATTTACCCACGGTTGTCTTTGTTTGGCCACTCGGGCTTCACCCTTGTGACCAAACCACACCAACCATGGGTAAATCCAACATTACCCACACCCAGGCGTGTGTTATTGCTATACTGTAATATATGTAACTGTAGACAAATGCAGCTTTCCTATGAATTCTATTGTTGAAAACATGTAAACTTGTGCTCATAAGCAATTCTATGTCAAAAAATGAACTCACCGTCCTATAGCACCTAACATAAAGGTTAAAATAGTTCTAGTTGAATTCAAATCCATTATAAAAGAATGACATTCTTCAAAGGTACACTACCAAATAAAAAAATATATCATTTACACATTTCTTGCAAAAAGCAAACTTGGACTACAACTTAACTTGAGACTAAAACTGAATATCAAAGTTACAAAGGAGGGCACTACTGTGTCTCCCATAACCACACCCCTGGTCTGCTTTGTACACCTTACTTTTCAGTTTCTTTTCATTCTTCTGTCATATACTACACATGAAACTCTATGCCAGTTGGCTGCACCCCTCCAATTCTAGCTTTGACCTCTTCATTCAGACTTCCCTTCTCCTCAACCATCCTTCCCAGATACCTGAAGCTGTTAACCTGTTCCACTGTATTCCCTTCTCAATGCTCAGCTTCTTCTGATTTTCCAAATTTGCTGCCATTACCACTGTCTTATCTGTAGTTAGTTTTATCCTATTTGCCTTTAGTTTTGCATTCTATTCCCCTATCCTTTGCTGAAGTTCTTGCTCAGAGTCTACCTTTAATGCCTTATAATCTGCATACAGCAACTTTGTAGATTTGTCCCCTCTGAACTGTTTGCTAATGTAGTCAATCACCAGTATGAACAACAGTGGGCTCAGAGATTAACCCTGATGTACACCTACTCCCAATGGGAACTCCTCTGTGAAACCAAATACTGTTCATACTTGAGTCATTAGGTCTTTGTACATAGCCTGTACTAATTCCACCAGTGTTTCTGGGACACCACCACAGTTCTGGTCAAATCAGCTTTCTTGGGACCTTCTCATATGATTTCTCCAAGTCTAGGAATGCCCAGTTGTACTCTTTCCTCATCTCTAGTTTATTCTCAATATCTGTCTCACTGCAAACATCAGGTCAGTTGTGCTGCATCCTGATCTGAATTCAAACTGCTCATCTCCCATCTTACTATCTACTACTCTGCATATCTGTTTATCAATCATCCTCTCCAGAGCTTTCATGAAATGTGACAGGAGTTTGATACCTCTGTACTGCCCACAGTTATGGATGTCCCTTTTGTTTTGTACACTGGCACATGTATGCTTATTCTCCATTCCTCTGGGTTACACCTTTCTCTCCATACTACTATGAGTACCCTCAGGAGTCATTTCTCCCCTATCTCTCCCAGCATGTTTATCATGTCTGCTGTGACCTCATCTGAGCCTGCTGCTTTCCTTGACTTCATTTTTCTTAGTGCTGTTTTTACTTTTCTAGTGTTAGGCTTCTCTTCTTCTGTCATCATAGGTTGTGTCTGGTGCAATACACCTTCTGTGGGGTTTTCTTCATTTAAAAGCTGATGGAAGTATTCCTTCTTTCTGCCTTTGATGTCCTGTGGGCTGGTGAGCAGGTTGTTTCAGACAACCCTTATGAAGGGTTTCTGACTATCTTCTTTATCTTTATGTCTTTGCCTTGCAACCCAATATAGTATCTTTGTGCCGCCTACTGAGTCACTTCCCAGAAACTGGTAGAATGCCTCCAATACTCTATTCTTTGCTATTGCAACTCCTTTCTTAGCTTCTTTGTTAGCCAACCAATATTCTTTCCTAGCCTGGTCTGTCTTTTCTGTCTTCCACTTTTTCCTGCACTCCTTCTTTCTTTGGATGACTTCCTGGTCTTCTACATTTCACCACCAGCTTTTCTTACATACCTTATTTCCATACTTGGCTCAGCTTCATATCTGTTCTATAGTCCTTACACATTCTGTTTTGAGGTGTTGCCATTCTTCTTCAATTCAACCTATTTCCTATCCTTGGGATGCTAGAGCCCTGAGTAACTCCTTGAACTATTGGACTTTCTCTTCAGCCGGGTGTTTGTTGACCTTAGAGGCTTCTCTGACCACTGACTGCAGCTGATATCCTAGTAAGGATAGGGCACTGGAGTAGAATCAGTTATTGCAGTTATTCCCAGTGAAATTTACGTGAGTTACATGTTTGCCACTCTTGCATGTGATCTTGTGAATGTCTCTCTTTCTGAACCATGTGTTGGTTACTATCAAGCCATTTGTCAGACACAAATCTAGAATGGCCTCTCCTTCCTGTTGCTACACCCATGTGGACCCTGGCAGTACTTGTATCCTTTTCTGTCTGACCCCATATGTGCATTCAAGTCACCCATTATCAAAACCAATTCACATTGTACTGCTTTACCTAGTAGGTCCTGCAACTTCTGTATCACAGCCCTGCATAGGCTGAGATTATGAATACTATCCTGTCTTTACACTAGTCTCTGATTGTCATGGTCTGTTACTAATTCTGATCCCTCACTGCCTTCTGAAATCTGTCTGTCACCAGAATTCTGACACCATTTCTAAGCTGTCCTCCTCCGGAGTAGTAGATTCTGGATCCCAAGCCAAGTGCCCTTCTTTCCTGGGTCTTCGATACATAGGAAGTCCAGCATCCTAAATACATTCATGTCATTTACTTCCAAGCTCCATCCTGTCAGTGAACCAACAAGCTATCCCAGATAACCCAGGCTGAGTAACTGGACACGGGCCAGTCATTAGCTGATTGACCTAGGGTTTCTGGGTTTTATGGTGAGTACACACTTGCCAGTAGGGGCACATCATACACCCCTCTCACCATTAGCATGTATCCCTGGTGTAGGTTGGTGCAGCCTGGGTCCTCAGCCCATCTATCACCGGTAAATACTCATGCCCATTTTGGCGACATTAGTCAACATGACCAAATCACCTAGATCCATATTTTAAACCATCAAGTGGCTAGCCCTGCCATGGCATGCAGTCTGTGATCTGTGTTCTTCTGTCTTAAGAATACTGCACACCACAGTAGATGCCCAAAATGTTTGGTCTATACAACTTTTCCCCCTTTAGGGCACCATGTAGAGTCGTGAGTTTGAGGTGACAAAACTCAATATACTTTTCAGAGGTGGGAGGAACCCACAAAGGCACAGGAAGAACATGCAAACTCCAAACAGGCATCAGCCAGATGTCAGGATTGAACCTTGTACTGGAGGCAAACACCTTAACCATTATGCCAATTGGTCCTTTAATTGTGCGTCTATACGTGTTTTATAAGGATTCAAACCTAAACTACAGGCAGAAAAGGATTAAAACTCCCACATGACATAATAAATCAAGGGTGTAGACTCTTCCTACTCCTGAATATAACAATGGGGGTTCATAAATGCCTAATTAACATACTATAACTAACAAACACATTCTGTATTTACCAGATATCTTCCATCCTTTGGAATTTGGTATAAGAAAAGCAGACAAACACAGAGTAGAGGTGAGGAGTTGACTCACTGTCTAAGGAAAATGAGTATGAGGGATTAGGGCTTATCATTCATGCTATAATATGTGAGAGGCTGGACTTCAATAACACTGTGTGAGTGTTCAGCAATTATATAGCAAGTGTGTGTGAGTGTGTGGATCCCCTTCAGTTTACCGAAACGCCACAACGCCGAAACACAAATCACTGACACCAAAAGACCGACAACACAAAATACCGACAATACACACAACCATACATGCACTAACCGTAACCCAAACCCTAACCCTAAGGTCCGACACAACCGCACACTTACCCCACCCGCACCCTAACCCTAACTCACTTAACCCACCCCTAAGCCCACAGTCCATCACTATCGCACACACACCCTAACTGCACCCTAACCCTAACTCACTTAACCCACCCTTAAACATATATTCCGCCACTATCGCACACTTACCCTACCCGCACCCTAACCCTAACTCACTTAACCCGCCCCTAAAACTACAGTCCCTCACTATCGCACACTTACCTGTCCGCTCCCTAACACTAAATCCCTCACTCTATCGCATACTTACCGAGTCCGTCGGGTTCTCACCTTGTCGGTCATCTGCGTTGTCGGTGATTTCGGTCCGACGGATTCCTTGTCGGTGAAGTGAGATTTCGGGCATCTAAAGGGGATCCGTGTGTGTGTGTACGTGTGTGTGTGTGTGTGTGTGTGTGTGTGTGTGTGTGTGTGTGTGTGTGTGTGTGCGCGCGCGCGCGTGTGTGTGCATGTACATTTTTTAA
Organism: Protopterus annectens; assembly: GCF_019279795.1. Classification (NCBI taxonomy): domain Eukaryota; kingdom Metazoa; phylum Chordata; order Ceratodontiformes; family Protopteridae; genus Protopterus; species Protopterus annectens. The sequence goes on along the minus strand of NC_056731.1, from coordinate 1,655,011,775 downwards.
CCAGGAAAATCCAGCTGGACTGGGTCCATTTTCAGTGGAGGCCTGGGGAGAAAAGCTCCAGAATATAAACAAGTAACAAATTACAATAACAAATTACAAATATTATATGAAAGCAGTCAAATTTTCATACAAGATTCTCATTTTCAGGTTAGAGTAAGATGATTAATAGTTACTCATTTTGAGAGGACTAGTCAAAGAATTTACATGATAGGGCATGTCAAGGTACACTAAATTGGTTATTAGACTAAGATAGTTGACACAGTAGATAAGGTGTAAAATACATCAATGCCTATGGTGTGAACAGGTTCAGTTTTGGTTGGGGAAGTCCAGTTACAGGAGAAAGTGAACTAAGTTATACATGGGCAGATCCAAGTTTCCAGTATGTGTGATTTAAGTAGTTTTGTGAATTGAATAACATTTGTGGTAGAGGTAATATGGGTGGGGATGTTGTTCCAGGCTTTAGCTATGATATGAGAGTAGAGAGATTTTCCTGCAGTATTATTAGCCCTCGTGGTACAGAGAAGAGTTTTATTGGTATAGCGGAGGGGGCGAGTAGTAGAATAGTGGGTGAGGTATTGTTGTAAGGCAGGTGTTTTTTCAGGGTTGGTAAGGATATTGAATGCAGTAGTTAGCTGTTGGTAGGTGAGTAATTGGGGTAATTCAAGCCATTTAAGGTGTCTTAATACTTGGCAGTGATGGGTTCTGAATGTAGAGTTATTGCCAAATGTTGCAATTTTGTTGTAGCAGGATTCAATTTTGTCAAGATAATTTTTTTCTAATGTGGGTTAGTATTGGAGCTGCATATGTTAGTGTAGACAGAAGGTGAATTTGGGCTAAGGTGTTTCTTACTTTATTAGTGAGAAAGTTCTTGTGCCGATAAAGAGTACCCATTTTTTATGGACCTTTAGGATAGTTTGTGTTATGTGAACATCAAAGTAGAGATTTTTTATCTATTTCTACCCCGAGGAGTTTAGCGTGGGTGGAAGGAGTGATTTGAGTACCATTTTTGGATGAGATAGAGAAGGTTAGGGGAGTGGATTTGGATTTGTTTGGCATGAATAAAAGTAATTTAGTCTTGTTGGGGTTAAGGATAAGTTGGAAACCAGTGATCCACTTTTCAACAGCAGAGAAAGATTATTGGGCAAGTTGCCGTAGGGCAGAGAGAGAGATGAGGCTGCGCAGATGAGTGTCTTGTCATCAGCGTACTGTACAAGGGAGGCTTCTTGTATGGCAGTGTTCAAGTTATTTGTGAATATGGAGAAGAGAAGTGGACCCAGTACTGAGCCTTGTGGTACTCCTATGGAACTGGGAAGTAGAGGGGATAGTACATGCCTTGGACAGGTCCAGGAAAGTATCAGATACAAAATTGTTATTGCTCCTGTGTTGATTAATTTGATTTGTGAAAGAGAGAAGTCCAGTAGTTGTACTGTGATGTGGACGAAAGCCGTGTTGGGCGGGGGAGAGAAGATTAAATGTGTTCAGATGTTGCATGACTCGAAAATGAATACATTTTTCAAGGAGCTTGGATAATGGTGAAAGTATGGCTATTGGATGGTAGTTGGAGTAGTCATAGGAGTGTCCGCCTTTATGTAGGGGTATGATGTAGGATCTTTTCCAAATTTGAGGGATGTAGGCTTCCTGGATGGACTGGTTGATGAGGATTGAATCTGTATAAGCCAGTGAGTCAGCTGCCATATTTAGAAAGGTAGCAGGTAGACCATCTACAGCTAAAGTAGTAGGTTTCAGGTTTAAAAGGAGTTTTTTGATTTTAGTTGTTGGGACAGGTGAGAGACTGAAGGGGGTATATTATTTGGTGTTATGGTACAGTTACTTGGAGAGTTCACATTTGTAGTTGTAGGTATGGGATTATTTTTGGATAATTGGGTGGACAAAGTCTGGATTGAGTTTATAAAATGATGGTTAAATTGGGAAGCGATGTCATACTTATCATTATGTGTGGAGGCAGGGGTTGTTGTTTTACCAAGTTTTAAGAGGGAGTTGATGGAATGCCAGAACTTTGGGGTTTTTTTTGAGTATTTGTTTTGGAGACTTAAAAAGTAGTTTTGTTTATCTAGTTTGGTCTTTTTTTTGGCTAGATTCCTAAGTTGTTTATGTTTTGCATGGCTTGGTTAGAACTGTCTTTTTTCCATGCCTTCCAGGCCTTATCTCTAGATTTAAGTAGTGCTCTAGTATCCCTATGTAGCCATAGAGTGTAATTTGCTTGGGCTCTTATTTTTCTAATAGGAGTGACAGAGTTGAGAATGTTGATAAACATATTGTTGAAATAGTCAACTGCTTTGTCTAGACCTAGGGTTAGTAGGGGATTCCAATTGCATTGTTTTAAGATGTCATTTAGGTCCTTTTGGTTTAACTTATGGACATCCCTGACCTGTTTGTAAATGATGGGGGTTGATTTAATGGTACGTTTCCTGAGAAGGAAAGTGGGGTGATGGTCACTTTGTCCATCTGGAAGGCATCCAGATTGGTAGTTTTGTCTGGGGTTGTTTACTAGTGTCCAGTCAAGTATGGATTGTTTATGGGATTTGTTATCTATTCTGGTGGGTTCCTGAATAAGTTGAGTGAATCCATAAAGGTTGACCTGACTAGAGGAGTTAATGGAGTTACAAGCTAGCCAGTCTGTATTTAGGTCGCCTAGTAGGATAGTCTCTTGTGATAGGTTATGCTTGAGCCATTGAAGCATTTCTTCTATAGTGGAGGAGTTATTGCCTGGAAGTATGTAGCTGTAAAGAATGTTGATGTTTTTTTCCATGTTTAGGGCCAGAACAAAGCCTACGTTTTCAGCATTTTGAAATATGGGTATAGGGTTAAGAAGGGGTTTAAGGTTCAGTGTACTCTTAAAAAGAATAGCAACACCACATCCTTTCCTGACAGATCTATCTAGTCATAGAATATTGTAATCTGAAGGGTCGATGTCTTCATTGAGGGTGTTGGGTTTTAACAAGGTTTCAGTTATGGTGAGTATGTCAGGGGAGTACTGAATAATGAAGGCATGCAGGTCAGCGAGTTTGTTATAGATACTTCTGGTATTTATGTTTATGATGAGTAAATCAGATTTACCTTTATTGGCAAATATGTTGTGAAGTGGGCCTGGATTAGGATGTATGTCTCCTGAAATCAGAAGTGCAGTGGTAATGTGTAAAATGTGCTTGATTATTGTGAAAGATATATTAGAAATGTAGGTGATGTCTTACGGGTGTGAGGATGAGGTATGTGGGTCTTATTGGATTGTGGTGTAATACTTTCTTTAAGTAATGTGGAGGAAATGGTGTAGTTTGTATGAGTTTCGGTATCTGTGTTATAGTGTGAGTGGTGTGATAGTTTGAAGTATGTAGGTCTATGGTGGTGTGTATTGTTGTGCTGTAGGCTAAGGATGTGAGGGTTAGTAAGAGTAGTGGGAGGAAGACTAGCATTATGAGCAGTGGTGAAACAGAAATATGTGTATGTTAGATTGCGGAGGCAGATGGGGTGTGGTCACAAATTGTGTTATTGGGTGCTGGTTAGGGATTTAATTTGGAGGTGTGGTGTCAGGTAGGTAATTGGTTGGGGCTGGGGTCAGGTGACAGTGGGGATGAATAAAAGTAGATCATTTATTAAAAGCAAATTTACATATTTAAGTGACAGTTGTAACTTAACACTGTCTTGTCATTATTTGTTCTACTGAATGAGACATTAAAAGAATACAAAAATGATTTGATCTTAAATAATATTATCAGTTATTGATCTTTAATGACAAAATATCAGATGTCATTCTAAATGCATAAGAAATGTTTGTTAAATGTAATATTTTGTAGAATAATTTTGTTCTAGTCATTTATATAACACATAATAGTCATAAGATAGGATAGGTTGTTGTGTCTTTTGGCCGTCACAGCAGAACTCCGGTCCGCTAACGATTGGCAGTTGATTTTTACGTACCGAGTTGCCAGCCCTGATGCACAACCTACAACGAAGGAACGCCCATTCACACATGTCTCTACGCAGAAGATGCTCTAGCTGCGAGTCGAACTGGACAGCGTCTTATTGTGAGGCGACAACGCTACTGCAGCACAACCACCAAAGATAGGATAGGTACCCTGTGTACAATCTACTTTATCCTGCAAGATAATATGCAAGTGTTAATTTGTGTGGGTGTGCACATTTTTTTTATTTTTTACCAATTAGCATTCATGCTTAAGGTAAAATCCTGAAGTTATCTGTAAACATGTTTTAAAATACTAAACAAGATACTGGCAGATTATCATCTATGTTGATAAACCAAATTTTTGTTAATGTGTTTTAAAAACAAATGCAAATAATATTATGATTAGAATTCAGAAAAATGACCCCATGGTTACGTAAAGTGATACCGGAAATGTGAAATATAATTCAAATACATCTTTAGCCACAGTGAGGTTTAATTTCCTTGCCTCTCCATTCCTCCTTTTACACCAGTGATAAAAAGCACTTTAAAGAGGTAATTACCTCTTGTGGTTAATGCATGATGTTGGCACAGGCACCCCCCATGTACTCATTTATTAACCAGGTAGGCCCACTGTATATACAGTACCTTGTCAGTGATGACCTAGGTGCAATGTCTGGTTAAGTGACTTTCTCAAGGTCACATAGTATGCAAATAAGGGCAGAGGGAATCAAACCTATAGAGAGAACTACAGCTCACAGCCTTAACTCACTACAGCAACTGCCAGGCTCTCCTATACACATTCAGATATTCATGCACATACACATTCATAGACATCCCACCACATACATCGACACCCACTCAACATCACACTCCTTATTCACACACACACACATACACACGCACACACACACACACACACACACACACACACACACACACACACACACACACACACACACAGTCTATATGTTCCCTACCTACCTAAACCCCTGCTGCCACCAACCAGACACACAAACGCAGTCATACTAGTCCATTAATATCACTGCTAAACACATGCACACACTCACACACACCCAACCACTAAATTTCCACAGAGCTTCACTAAATATACCTGCAGTGTGGCCTCACCCATTCTTCCGCTGACTTGAATGTGTGACTACAGCATTTTCAGCTCTAGGTGTGCTAATTTATGCAGCCAAGTATTTCTCTGAATCAGGAAATAGGGCCACACAGTATGCTGGAAAGTAAGAAACATCAAATTTAATAGCAATAGATTGAGCTCTAATGAAGTCTTTGCTTTTCTTCTTCTTTTGCTTCTGGCTTTTCCTAGTTAGGGGTCGCCACAGCAGATCACCTGCCTGCTCATGACTGGCAGTGTAGTTTTACAGTTTTGAGTTGCCAGCCCAGTGCCCAACCTTCCACGGAAGGCACACACATGCACGCACTCATGCCTAGGGCCAATTTAGAGTATCCAATCCACCCACAGCATGTCTTTGGGATGTGGGAAGAAACAGGAGCTCCCAGAGGAAACACACGCGACCACAGGGAGGACATGCAGAATCTGCACAGAAGGCACCCCAGCCAAGGATCGAACCGGAGAACCTCTTGCTGTGAAGCGGCAACACTAATGGGATGAAAATGCTCAATCTTTTCCTATTAAATTTTGTGTTTCATACTTTTCATTGCATTGTTTTGCCTTATTTCTTGGTTTTAGACATTTTGGCCTCACTCATCTCCTTGCATCGTGTTTTGTGTCTTGTTTTGGATATGTTATGAAACACTCAACATCATAAATGGATTACTGTAAGCACTTCTGGGGAAGACCACATGGCAAATTAGCATTAGCCACTCCCAGATTGCCCCATTTTTCTACAGCAGGGACAGCCCACCATGGTGATTCTTCCAAATGAGGAAAATTACCATTGTGGACTTTTCTCTGATTCAGAAAAGGTAACAACAAGGGATTGACTGCTCAAGGTATGGCTTACTGCTCATGGTAACCCTTTCTGAATTCTGACCTTCCTAACCTATATTTTATACATATTTTTTTTTTTTTTTTTTTGTAAAGGGTACAATTTATCACTGGCTAGTCCCATACTCATACATTGTAGTCCCCAAGTATTACACACCAAAGCTCTGGTATATAAAAATTCTATCAGTGGGTCAGAAAAGAAAGAAAAATAATTACCCTTTCCTGTTTAGACCAAGGTTTTTTGTGGTTCTAGATATTATGAAATAATCAGTAAACTTAGAAATAGCTAGGCTTAATCTATGCCCAAATCATAGCAACCAAATGATATGCATAATTTTTAAGCAAGACAGTTCTTTTTATTGCTACTTATCTCTAATCATGTGCCCTTTATTTTTTCTTTATTTTCCTTTAGTTGTCTAACTCTTTCATCATTTTGTTTAAATAGCAATAACTTTCTTTTTATATTCCCCAAGAAAAGTATTTAAAATGATTATAATGTACTACTGAGCCAATGAATTAAAATAGCAAATCTCAGTTACAAAGTCATCCCACAAATGTAACCTTATAAAGGACCTTATAACTTTAGAAAAACTAATTTCCTTGTGTTGTGATTCTGTAGATCATGTCATAACAGAGAAAGGTGCTTATATGTACTTTGAGTATTTACTTTCCTTAAAAAATCAAAATGCTGCTCTGCATATTAACTTTACTTCTGACACCATGTAAAATACTTCTAAAAAGTGTTGTCCAAGCAGTCAGGAATTTGAGGCAACATACGCATTCATGGTGTTCACTGTTCAGTGTCTCTCCTGCAACTCTCAACTATGACCTGAGTATATAACTCATATACCTTTACAGCTAGGTTTATAGCAGACTACTGAGTGTTTGGAAAGTCAACTGTCATATGGTTGAGACCATATCATCGGCTTTCTGAAAACTCAAAATGGTTGTACTGAGATTGCAATACAGTGGGGATCAGGGAATGTGCCCTTTCCCCCTCTGTAGTGCAACCCCAAGTTTGTATATATAATTTGCAGGGGTGAGAAGGGTGATGGGGGGCTTGAATCCCTGCAAAAACAAAGATTTTGTTGTTACAGCTACATCATCTTCTAAAATATGTAAGCACGACACACTGCAACATTATTACTAGGCTGCACCAAAAATTTATCTCTGGTGGCTTGGAAATTACTTTTTTGACTTCCTTTTCAGGTGCTTCTTGTCATTGCTCCCACCCGTTCCTTCTTAGCCATTACCCCTACACCCATTCTATCCCTTCTCCTGCTTAGAATGCAGCATGCTTGCATAGTCTTTGTATTGATTTTGAAAGATGTCATTGTTGCACAGACTTTTCACTACCTTCCAAGGTCCCACTTACTGTTTGGTTGAAAAACAAGGTATCTTTACAGGGTAATCAGATCAGATGTTTCTACAAAGAAGCTTCACACAGAGTGTAGCTGGAAGCCAGAATTGAGCCTTGCACCTTTACATCATGCAGAAAAAGCATTACATCCCGAACCATTGCATTATCATTTCAACAAACTTTTAATATATAATTATCAGAGGGATGTTACTGAATAGTTATCCACAAGCTATTACACACTGCAACAGGCTTTTATGGGAGTGATAGGAAAACAAGAATGCAGTGAGTAAAAGAAGAACATGCAGTCATGGAAAGAACACCCAGCAGAACTCACAATGAATGAGAGTCAAAGCTCAGCAGAATCAGTGACAAGTCCAGAAATAATCAGGGACAACCAGGGAGACTTTTAAAATATTAGTGCTTTGAACCTGAGACATTAACAGAATAAGAGAAAGTGAATTGACATTCATTTTCTAAAGGAAAAGAAGTCCATAACTTTAATTATTGTCATTATTTATGAAGTGTAATTCATCACTTTTTTCATCAGGTGTAGGAAGAATTAAAAGGGACAGAGCTAAAATTTGTCAAAAACAGGGACATCCTAGAAAATCAGGGGGAGATGATACCAATGACCACACACCAGACTCTACAATGATGACAACAATTGGCCAACAAAATAACCAGAAAGCACAAATGAGCTTCATATTCTAGACATGTGAGACAGCACTCTAAGTGTAAAACAAGAAGACTGACCAAACCATTCAGACCATTTGTAGCAGAAACAAGGAAATCCTTAAACCCTTGCATATGACTTTGCTAAGAATATTTAATGGAGTATAGCAGTGTACTGGATGCATAGATTTTAATAAGTGTTAACAGTAGCAGAATCACAGTTTCACAAAATAGACAAGATGATTACTGCAATCTTCAAATACACAAAAAAAAACATAAAAAGTGCTTTTGAAAGAGAGAGCAAGTTTCCCTACACTACACACAATTCTGTGACTCTAAATTTGATAACTTAAGATCACCGAAGTTGGATGTATGGAGAAATCTGACTTATACTTCAGTGCTGCAGAATTATTTATTTCACATTTGTTGACCAGGTTAGTCCATCTGAGCTAGTGTCCCTTTTCAGCGGAGACCCGGGAGAAAAACTCCACAGTAAAAATTTATACAAATATAAAAAGTCAAAGTACAAATTTGGAAGTATAAAAAAGAAAAAAAATCTAAATTCTCACAGCTCCACATTACAAAGTATAAAATTCAAAAGGACAAGTTGTAAAGAAGATATAATTATAGTTCAAAAATCATATTCACTGTAAAAATAGGCTAGTGTATAATAATACAAATTAGTTTCAAAATATATAAAGGAAAAGATAGGACATATGAGATGCATTACAAGAAGAAAAATCTACAAGTGAGGGATTAAAAGAAAAGGGTGAGTATGGAAGAGCATATGGTCCAGGCAAAGGTAGATAAGATGCAGAAGAAGAGTTATAGATGGTTAGTGATTACAGCTATATAAGTTAGTTTTACAAATAGTGTGAGGGGAAGAGATATGTAGAGAAGGGAGTAGATAGAATAGTATCAGATGACTAGGGACTGTAAACTAGAAGGGACTAGAGAGCAGTAAAAGAAAAATTAGTTAGATCTGCTCTGAGCTACAACAAAATGGCATTAAATATACTGATTCCAAGGATATTGCCGATATCCTGGCAGATAAATTCAGTGCCAACTTCACCCCCCTCTCACCCTCTAAAGGGCCCATCTCAATACAGAAAGACTGCCAAATTCTGGTAATACCGGCCACACAAGTAAAAACCGCACTCTCCAAAGCTAAGAATACAGCATCCATGGTACCAGACGACATCCTGGGCTTTGTACTACATGAAGTACAAAATGAACTGGTACCTCACCTAATTGCAATGTTTAATCATAGCCTCACCTCAGGCTTCATGCCTACTGAGTGGTGCACAGCTACAGTTATCCCACTCCACAAGGGGAGATCCACCTTGTATCCTGGGAACTACTGCCCCATTAGTCCGACGAGCCTGATCTGCAAGGCCATGGAATGTATTATCATGGAACTTATAAACAAAGACATTGGCAACCTTCAAACACTGGACCCCAACCAGTTTGGGTTCAGGAAGGGCTGATCTTGTCTCCTGAACCTGATTGACTTCTTCAAATCAGTTTCTAGAGCTGTGGACGAGGGTAAGGTGGTCCACACAGCCTATCTGGACCTCGCAAAGGCCTTCAACACCATCCCCCACTACACAGATAAACATACTAAGCTAGGCATCAATCCCTACATCACTCATTGGGTTGCCAACTGGCTTACTGATAGAACCCACACTGTAAAAGTAGCTGACTCCAAATCCAGCTCCAGACAAGTGACAAGTGGAGTACCTCAGGGTTCAGTCCTGGGACCGCACTTGTTTGGCATCTACTTCTCTGATGTACAGGCCAACAATAAGGGACTCTGGCTAACAAAGTTTGCAGATGACTGCAAACTGGGAGCCATTATTGAATCCCCAAATGATGTGGATATTCTACAAAAGGGTCTTACAGAAACAGATGCTTGGTGCCAGAGCCATGGGCTCAAGCTCAATGCCAAGAAATGCATAGTTATCCCCTTTGGGAAAAAAACATGTACCCGTGAATTACCACATAGGTGGCAATACACTAAACACCGAAAGTGTGATAAGAGACTTAGGGACACATGTGGACAGTGGTCTCACCTTCGATAACCACATAACCACAACCGTCAGGAAATCCTTCTATGTTGCACACCTCATCACTAAAGGCTTTTCATCCAGAAAAAAGGAGGTAATTGTCCCACTGTACTCATCCCTCATTAGACCCATTATAGAATACAATGCCCCGTTTGGTATGTACCTCTGAAGACATCTGCAACAACTGGAAAGGCTGCAGAAATACCTCACTAAAAGAATCACAGGCCTAAAGCAGATGCCCTATGCTGACCATCTAAAAAAACTCCAGCTATACTCTGTCACATATCATCTACTCAGAGGCGATCTCTGCTTAACATACAAGGCCATGTCAAACCCAGAGCTATTGGGCATGCTACACTAAGAAATCCCAATCCCTCAGAGCCACACACTCCAGTGATCTAAACCTTGTCACCACAATGAATAAAACATGCTGGAGGGTTAGGTTCCTGACCCAGAGACTCCCCTGACTCTGGAATAGACTGCCCATACATGTCAAGCAAAACACCTCTTTGGCCCTCTTCAAAAGGAACCTTGACGATTGGATGGGAGATAGGAAATTCACCCTGGGGATCACGTCAGTCACCCTGCTAGACAGGGGTCCAGGGAAGTAAATATTGTGGGAAGAAATAGCCAGGGAATTGTTATGGCTAGGCTTGTATAGGCCATAGAGCTGATAGCCTAGTACCAACCTATCAACCTATAAAGGAAGTTAAGTTACTGGAAAGAGTAAATTAGAGGGGTGTAAAGAACACTAGAAGAGTATAGAAAGGTAATCAGGAAGTAAGGATACATAATATTGTAGAGGTAACAGAATTAACAGAGAGGAAAGTAAGGGAGGGAAAAGATTAAAGAAGGAGAGAGGGAGGGAGGAAATGTAGGTGGGATGGTTACAATGACATCTCCAGGTGCTGTATAGGTGATTTCTGTGAGTTGCCTTGAATTTATGTACATGAGTAATATTTCTGAGGTCCAAAGGAAGCTTATTCCAGGAAAGAGCAGGAAGATAGCTATATAGGTTTTGTCCAAGAGATTTTTTAGGTTTAATGATCTGTAAGAGTCATTGGTCAGCACTTTTGAGGGACCATGATGGGTTATAGCAGGAGATTAGACAGGACAGGCTAGGGCAGAAGGAGGACCTATTTAGGATAGTGTGGATTAAGAGAAACTGAGAATATATGAGTTGGTTTGGAAATTCTAGCCAATTAAGGGTTTGGAGAGAAAGACATTGATGTGATTTTGGTGGCATGTTGGCTGCAAATCTGGCAACTTTGTTGTATGTAGTTTCAAGTTTGGATAGAAGAGAGGACTGTAAATTAGTGAATATTTGAGAGCAGTACAAGAGATTAGGAAGAAGATAAGCATAGGCAATAGAGATTCTAGAGTTAGGAGTGAGGTACTTTTGGTTTCTATAAAGAAGGCCAAGCTTTTGGTGGGTTTTCTTTATACAGTTATAAACAAGTCGATCAAATTTAAGTTGGTCATCAATGATTACACCAAGGAGCTTATTATGGGGTTCAGCTGGGATTAAAGTGTTGTTAAGGGAAGAAATGGTGAACAAGGATTTAAGATGGTGGAGAGATTTAGGTAAGAATAAAAGGAGATTAGTCTTTTTAGGGTTAAGTATAAGTTGGTTTTTAGTTAGCCAGGTTTCAGTGAGGTTAAAAGAGGTTTGAGTATTGGTGAGGGGTTATCAGCAATGTAATGATAGTGGAATCATCAGCATACTGGTGAGTAATGACTGAGGACAGGATGTGTGGCGCTGATTAGTAAAAATGTTAAAGAGAAGGGGGGACTAGAATAGAGCCGTGAGGGACACCCATATTTATGGGGAGAAAGGGAGATAAAGCTGAAAGCCATTTTACAGATTGCTGTCTATTAGTGAGGTAACTGGTAAACCAGGAAGTAGTAGCATGGGAGAGGTTAAGTTGACAAAGCTTAGAAAGGAGGATAGAGTGAGAGACAGTGTCAAAGGCTTTGGAGAGATCTAAGAAGAGGCAGGATACATGTTTATTGTTCTCTTTGGCTAAGGAAATGGTGTTAGTAAAGGAAATGAGAGCAGAAGAGGTATTATGGTGAGGACAAAACCATGCTGGGTAGGGGTGATAAGGTTTTCAAATATGAGATACGACAGGATTTGCTTGCGAACACAATGCTCAAGAATTTTGGAGAGTGCAGAAAGTATAGCAGTTGGGCGATAGAGAGTTCTACAGAGTGTCCACTTTATGGATAGGTATGGTGTAGAATTTCTTCTAGTGGGTTGGGACAGTGGATTCACAGACTGAGTGGTTAATGAGGATTAATGAGGTTAATTAGTCAATGAAATAGCAGTCGATCAGTGTACATCGTGGGTTTTGAGTTGACTAGAATTCTATTAACAAACAATGTCTCCTAATTTATTTTATTAACACTCATTTACATAAATTAAAATGTGTTTCATGATAATTTGCTAAGCAAAAGAGTAGTATGAAGGATCTCAACTACTTGAGAAAGGTTAAATCAATAACCCTTGTTTCTATTGTTCTCTTCTCTTCTCCTCTCTTTATATTTAAGAGGAGTGTATGGTGTCAATATTTTGGTAAGGACACTGTTCTATTAGAATTATATTGTTTAAGACTATACCATCAGCCAGTCAAATGACTTGTGCTGTCTGCAACCATTCAGATTGTCTAATTAGATGACGTATAAGGTTACTTTAATGACTGTACCTACTGAAAATACATTCAGAGAGAAAAATCCTGGCTTGTCCTTTTTATTCAAAAATTTGGAATTCCTCACCATTACATATTTGCAGTTCAAGATGTTTATCATATTGATTACTGCTGCAGTAGCCTTAGCTATATGGGGTTATATCCTGCCAAAGATATAACAGCTGGCCAATTTCCAAAGCTTCAGGGCACCTTCCACACACCCAAACTGTCAGGCAGCTTGAGCTGAGCTGACTAAAAGACAAGTATGGGTGCCAAGCCCTTCAGAGTTTTACATTCACTGAAGAATATGCTCCTCTGATCTATGGGCAGCTTGCGCTGTTCCTTTTTTTGGGGGGGAAACCTTCCATTTAAAAATTTTGTTTATTATTTATACTGTCCTCTTCAGGAAAGTTATTTTAAAGCTAGGGGTTTAAGTGTTCATGGACTTTTCTGAGTGTACTGTACTTTTAAACAGAAGAGCTCTTGTTCCTGTCAGTATAAAATTTGTTTAAAGTAACAGAAAAACATTTTTTCCTGTGGACAAATTGTAGTTATTTTACTTTGTAGAGCTGGCCAGAAATTTTAAGATACTTTTTATTCGGTTTGTCTGGGGAAAAAGTGATTTCTAAGGACTTTTTATTTTTAGCAGCATTTGCTGCTTGTTATCCACAGGAAAGAGGCATAATTTTCAGCTTGACCGTGGAACAAACTGTCAGTCCTATGGTCAGTCCTTCTTCCAGCCACAAAAAGAAAAAGTTAATCAGTCTTTACTACCACAGCAGGCTAGCGATTTACCTCACCTGCAGGAGGGTGATTCTGCTGTGACCGTTTTTTTACGTCCGACCATTCATCTTTTACCTTGAATACCTTTGCTGTAGCACCTACAGCCATTATGGACTGGGGGTTAGCCACATCCTCTGCATTTGCCAGCTCCACTCAGTGGACAAGGTAGAACCACTCTTCTTGGTCATGGGAGAGAGAACTGGGAAGGTTTCCCTGTTTTGTTAGAATGTTGTGCCCATACCTGAGGAAGCTGCTGCTAGCACTAATAACACTGTTGGTCCTATTTTTCCTATCAAAAAGAAACAGAAAACTTCTCATATTTCTTTAGACAGGAGTAGTTTACTGGGTCTGGCTCATGGGTTTAATTCAGGCTATTGATCTTTCCTGTAAGGTAGCTTTTGGTAAAAGAAAGATGGATATTTCCTTTCTTGAGGAGATTAACGACTCTGAATCTTGACAGCAAGATAAGGTTCAGTTACTGAGTTTTCTTCTCAGATTTCTTATTTGGACTCAAAGGAGGAGATCAGTTTCTGATTCCCCCTGTGGGGTTTTCTCTTTCTCTGAGACTATTTCTAGAATGTGCTGGTGTTTTCTGTGGGAGAACACTGATGTTTCTCAGCCCCTCAGAAAATACTATGAGCTGTTACAGAAGGAATTTCCAGAACCTGCACCCATTACTCCAGTTCTGTCTGCCTTAGAGGATGTGTGTGTGTGTGTGTGTGTGTGTGTGTGTGTGTGTGTGTGTGTGTGTGTGTGTGTGTGTGTGTGTGTGTGTGTGTGTTACTGGCTGCAATTTTCCTGGCAGTCAACCAGCTACTTCGAAAAAGGCAAACAGAATGAATAAAGTTTCTCAGTCTTTTAAGTATGTATACACTTTTCCCAAACCTAACCCAGTAGCTATTGCTTTAGTTAATCTCACTGCTGCTAAACATTTAATCAATGCCAATCTTTTTGTTTCTGTTAAGGATGGGAAGATTACTGATAAGCATGGGGAGAAAAGTGCATGCTTCTGCAACTTTGATTTTAAGGCTTTTTATTTTTTCAGGCTCATATGTTAAGGTTTGCCCTGGAAAATTATGAAATTATGAGGAATTGTTTGTAAAGTCTTCTTATGAGGAAAAATCTGCTTTAAATAATTTAATTCCTTCTCTTGTTCAAGTCACTACTCATTGTATACAGTGTGGGTATGACTCTGTTGATACTTCTTCAAGTGCTATGGCCACTGGTATTGTTTTGAGGAGGCTTGCATAGCTGTCCCCAGATGATGTTAAAATGAGATTTTAAATTCTCCTTGGATAGAGAGCTAGTTTATGGCCCTTCTCCTGCAGAGGTGATCAAAAAGTATAATGAAGGGGGTAAGATGACCCAAGGAATCTCTCAGATTTTTCAGCCCTCCTTTCCAAACATTTCAAAGGATTCTCTAACTCCTCATCCAGTTTTGGTAAGAAATAAAATAAACAGTCTCAATAAACAAAATGCAGGTAAACACACATTTAAGAAGAAATGGAAAAGAGATACAAAAAGTAATTCTGGAAACTCCCAATGCCAAGGGCAGTCGAATAAGTCAGAATTATTATTTAAGGGACTTTGTTCCCTGCACCCCCACCCCCACCCTTTTGTTTTCCAGAAAGTCTGAATCTCCATTTTTCTCATTGACAACAGATTATTTCAGACAAATGGGTTCTGAAGATCATTCTTCAAGATTACAGATGGCAATGGGAGGAAATCCCTCCTTTCCGGACAGTAATTCCTCATCCAACAGGCCAGACTCTTTTATTTTCACCTGTCTTTTATCACATGCTGTCCCAGGGAGTGGTAGAACTAGTTTCTCCTTTCCAGGTGGGAGAATGTTTTATCTGAGGATGTTTTAATGCCAAAGAAAGAAAATGCTTGAAAACAAGTTCTGGATCTTTCTTTCCTAAACCTGATTGTTATAGTGTCCAAATTCAAAATGATATCACTTCACAACTTGTTACCTATTCTTCCTCATTCAAGTTTCCTGATAACTCTAGATTACGCTAATCATTACATCCTTATTCATCCAGATTTCAGGAGTTTCTTAAAGTTTTGTGTGTCTGGATCACATTATCAGCTTTCTGCTTTACCCTTTGGACTATCTATTGTACGAAGAGTGTTTGCAAAGTGTCTAGCTCTAGTTATTGCTCATGGCAGGTTACATGGTTATCCTTGCAGAGTCTTTTTCAAAGTGTCAGGAATCTGTCTCTCTGTTGGTTGAGAGATCACTTTCACAAGCTGGAATTCCAAGAGAACATTCAAAAGTCTTTCCTGACTGTGTTGCATAAGATTGTGTTTCTGGAATGTCAAATAGACACCACAGTTCAAAGAGCTTTTTTTCCCACAGGAAAAAATAGATGTTTATTTTGATCTGTTTCTAAGTTTTTTTCACTCAGTCTTTGGTCACTGTGAGGGAATACCTCAGGATTTTGAGTCTCATTGCTTCTATGATTCTCATGATACCCCTGGCAAGACTCCACATGAGAAAGATACAACACTAATCTGAAGTCTCTTTGGTCCCAGCACCAATACCTTTTTTCTTTCCAAATCCCAGTGTTGGTGTTTGCCAGAAGAGAAATCACTTGTTGGAGACAACAGATATACCTAAATCCAGATCTCTTCTTTTCAATCTCTGTTCCAAAGCAGTCAGTCACCACAAATGGCACAGACTTTGCTTGGGGAGCAGTTCCAGAAGGGATAAAAGTGCAAGGTGTGTGGGCCATCAAAGACAGATAGAAGCACATGAATACAAAACAGATGCTTACCCTGATCAAGGCACTCAACTCTCTGAATCATCTTTGGTCCCCAGGACTTTTTCAAGTTGTTACAGACACTACTAGGAGCAGGACAATGGAATACCCTCATATATGGAAACTAGATGAAGGTTCTTCCAAAATCTTATCCATTTCTGGGGAGTTTGTCAAGTAGACCTCTTTGCCTCCTTTCTGAACAATCAGCTGGCAAGATTAAACTCCAGGACTCAATGCAAGAAGGTGTGGAAGACAGATGCCTTTCATTTGGAAAGGAATGTTCAGGTATGCTTTTCCACCCTTTCCACCGATATACAGACTACTTCTGAAGATTCAGAAGAAATTCCTAAAGATCATTGTGGTGTCTCCCTTCTGGCCCAGGCAGCCATGGTTCTCTCTTCTTCTGGAAATAGTCAGGGGCAATTACTGCAAGCTTCTTCACAGGCTTGATCAACTCTCACAAGAACAGGGATGCTTTATACATTCCGACACCAATGAACTTCTGCTGACTGCCTGAATGATAGGGTCTAATTCCTTTAAAGCACATTTTCACTGAGGATGTGCAGCAGGTACTAATGGAGGTAAGACAACCTGCTCCTAGAAAAAAAAAAATCACGTTAGTAAATGAAAAAAAGTTTTTTAGCTGATGCCAACAAAATAACCAGAATCAATTCAGAGCTAATTGTTCTCTTGTTTTACAATATTTGTGTGAGTTACTATCCTATGGCCTTTTTTATTCCTCTATCAAGATTCATTTCTCTGCCATTTTGGTATGGCTGTCCATGGATGCTCCTCTTTCAATACAATCTCATGTCAAAATGTTTTATAGAGTTGTTTTGCATATGAAGCCTCCAAGAAAACTGGTGGCCCCTCCTTGGAATCTTAATTTTATGTTAGAGAAGCTAACACTTGCTGCATTTGAACCAACTAACCAGGATGACTTGAGGTTCTTAACATGGAAACAATTTTTACTGATTTCGCTTACCTCTGCAAGAAGAGTATCTGAATTACAAGCTCTTATGGTAAATCAACCCTACCTCATTTTCTACAGCTACAGGGTTTGTTTAAGAACTAATCCTTCTTTTATGCCTAAAGTGGTATTGAGTTTACTTAAAGTCAAACTAACCATCCCTGTGTTTTTTTTACTGAACTCAGAAATGAGGAAGAAAGGATATTCCATACCTTGGATGCCCACTGACAACTCAAGTACTATCCTGACTGAACTAAATCTTTCTTTTCTTGCGAAGGTAAGAAGAAGAAACAACCTGTATCAAACAGTATTTCTAAATAGTTGTTTAAAGCTATTGCCTTTCATTATATTTAGCGCAAAAAAAAACTATTCCAGAAAGGGTCAAGGCCCACTCTACCAGGGCCTTGGCTTCATATATGTTTTTTTTTTTTTTGGAAAAGTAGCAACTTGTTCATCTATACATACTTTTAATTAGCGCTATAAACTTGACTCCTTCTACACATCTAGATCATGCTTTGCAAGGACCATTCTCGAGAGGCTCCTGGACAATTCTTATTCCACCTCCCAAATGCAGTAAATTGGGGTAATTTATCCATATAGCTAAGGCTACTGCAGTATTGATCAATATGATAAAAATAGTACAGTTATGCAATTCAACTTAACACAACAGTAGATGTTCAAATAATCACTGTTGCAGTAGCAGCTAACCTCTCTCTGTCCTCCTTGTTTTTTTGGTATGTTGTTTATGCCAGGGTGTGGCTATTTATTTTTGCTCTTTCTAGCATTGTCCTCTCAGAGGTCAGCCTCCCCTCTCTCTGCAGGAAAGCTCTGAAGGGCCTGACACCTAAACTTGTCTTTTAGTCAGCTCGGCTTGAACTGCCTGACAGTTTGGGTGTATGGAAGGTGCCCTGAAGCTTTGCAGCTGACTAGCTTTTATATCCTTGGCAAGATATAACCCCATATAGCTACGGCTACTGCGGCAGAGATCATTTGAACATCTACTCTTAAAATAAATCTACTTACACAACTATACTTCTTTTTCAAGAAGTTTGAGAACATGCTGGATTCTGTCAGTAGCATGGAGAAAGTTACAGTCTAGCTGACTAAGTTTGTAAGGGATTAACCCCATAGCATAGAAGAACAAAGCACTTAGTACAACTCAGTCAACCCATGTTCAGTTATCGACATAGTCGCTGGAGCAGCTAGATGAGGAAGGATGGGCTTGAGTGGCTGAAGCTTATCCATCTAGCACCCATTTCACTAATCGAACATAGATCAAATA
>NC_056731.1:1654788296-1654990796 GCF_019279795.1 Protopterus annectens | reverse complement strand
TGTGTGTGTGTGTGTGTGTGTGTGTGTGTGTGTGTGTGTGTGTGTGTGTGTGTGTGTGTGTGTGTGTGAGTGTGTGTGTGTGTCTGTGAGTATATATATTCATGAGCATGCACTGGTGTCATTTGTGTCTGTATATGTATATCTCTGACTTTGTGCTATGCGGTGTGCATATGGGTGTACTTGTACACGTCTGTGTGTGTGTTTTATGTGTATGTGTGTGTACATATATATTTTATGCATGTTTATGCACTTGTGTGTATATTTTGTGTGTGTGTGTGTGTGTGTGTGTGTGTGTGTGTGTGTGTGTGTGTGTGTGTGTGTGAGTGTGTGTGTGTGTGTGTGTGTGTCTGTGAGTATATATATTCATGAGCATGCACTGGTGTCATTTGTGTCTGTATATGTATATCTCTGACTTTGTGCTATGTGGTGTGCATATGGGTGTACTTGTACATGTCTGTGTGTGTGTTTTGTGTGTATGTGTGTGTACATATATATTTTATGCATGTTTATGCACTTGTGTGTATATTTTGTGTGTGTGTGTGTGTGTGTGTGTGTGTGTGTGTGTGTGTGTGTGTGTGTCTGTGTGTGTGTTACTATGTGTGTGTGTGTGTGTGTGTGTGTGTGTGTGTGTGTGTGTGTGTGTCTGTGTGTGTGTTACTGTGTGTGTGTTACTGTGTGTGTGTGTGTGTGTGTGTGTGTGTGTGTGTGTGTGTGTGTGTGTGTGTGTGTGTGTGTGTGTGTGTGTGTGTGTGTGTGTGTCTGTGAGTATATATATTCATGAGCATGCACTGGTGTCATTTGTGTCTGTATATGTATATCTCTGACTTTGTGCTATGCGGTGTGCATATGGGTGTACTTGTACACGTCTGTGTGTGTGTTTTGTGTGTATGTGTGTGTACATATATATTTTATGCATGTTTATGCACTTGTGTGTATATTTTGTGTGTGTGTGTGTGTGTGTGTGTGTGTGTGTGTGTGTGTGTGTGTGTGTGTGTGTGTGTGTGTCTGTGTGTGTGTTACTATGTGTGTGTGTGTGTGTGCATACATGTATATTTTTGTGCGTGTTAGTGTACAATTATTAAGATTTGCCCTACTGCCCATTTACCTATCCTGTGATCTGTACATCCTTGGTGAGCTGCTTTTGTATGTTTTTTCTGTAAGATCTAAGTATATGCCACTGTTGCCCAAATAGTTTTATGTACCCCACTGTTAGGTGAACATGAGAACACTGAATAACTAGTCTGTATGAAAGATGAGTTTTGTTCACACTGAAAGATAGCACTACATGCATGAACCCAGAGAAAACAATACACTGAGATGTGTATTCTAAATGCAGTATTATTATTATTACATAGCCAGAAATACACTGGTTAAAAGCAACAAGGCTGGCCAAGAGTTTATTTTGTTAACTGAGTGGATTCCAGTAGGCTTAGGACTTTCTTTAATGGGAAACTCTGAGGTGATTGTTGTACTGGGTTCACATTGATCTTTTTTATTGTTTGCTTTTTGAGTATCTGTATGGAGTGTTTTCTGATTCCAAAATGTATAAACAAGCAAAACAATAAACATGGTCAGTTTGAAGCTATATAAAAAGACATGAAACAGAGTGCTATAACATACCTCTCAACTGTACAGATTTTCCCAGAATGTCCAGATTTTTGCCTCATATTTTTGTCCATTTTTCATAAAATTGTGATTTTCTGGCAAATCATTGAAGACAGAACTTAAAAATAATGACAGACATTTGAGTTTCAGATTTCATACCCTTCAGAAAATTCATGCTAATGCAAAACCTGATATTCTATCAACTTTCTAAGTTTGTAAGAGCAATATTTAAAAAAATGTCCTTATTTTTGGGCCTTTGTCCAACTTTGGCTTTATCCAGATTTCTTGCTCTAAGAGGTTAAGAGGTATGATACTATAAAATTAAAATGGACAAAGTAACCCCAAAACTGAAAACTGAAATGACTGAGACATATTTAGTATTATGATAAGGGATGGGAGGTAAATGTCACTGTGAGTGTTTTCTTAACTAAACTATCCAACATGGTGCAATGAAGACCATGTATAACATAAATATGGTTTAAGTCACATGGCAAGATATGTGAGCAGTGAAAGAGTTAACTGAATTTACTCCAGTTAATGCATATTTTATAGACTTTCAGAAGACATAAATGTACTTTTTCCTTGGGGTACTGTGGGGGTAATATAGTGTACATTTATAAATGAATACCACTAGGGGACATCTTCAAGTTGCCATATTAATAATACCAGGACACTGAAGCAGACCAAGTGTTAATGGTATTTATATAAAAATGAATTCTCAGTATGAACACCCCCCCCCCCAATAAAAACATGCAGTAGAATATTACTATACCCTTTACTAATGTAATTAACTCAAAACTTAAAAACTTGCAACATAATACGAAAAGGGCTATTTCCCTAGTCTAGCAATTTTGGAGAACTGTATATTCAGCTGGTCCCCATTTAGCAAACTTCAAGGGTCTGAGGTGTAACTCATCAAACACAACAAATCAGATGTGGGGATTGTGACAGGATCAAAGTGTGGCACCTAATATTCTGAAAGGTCCTGTTTTTGCATGACAGAAGTGCTGAAAGCATGTACCATAAGAATTAATAGTACCAAAGTTCCTGGAGGAAAATGTATACTGCACTGTGAGAGTCAGTGAACAAGAACACAAAACTATTCAAGTTAAAGTGAAGGAACACGTTCAACATGCAATGAATTCTATTTCACTCACTGGTATGATTAAGCAACATATAATACTTTAGCGAATACCTGAGCATTCAGTGTGTGTGAGTGTGTGTGTGTGTGTGTGTGTGTGTGTGTGTGTGTGTGTGTGTGTGTGTGTGTGTGTGTGTGTGTGTGTGTGTATGTGAGTGTGTGTGTGTGTGTGTGTGTGTGTGTGTGTGTGTGTGTGTGTGTGTGTGTGTGTGTGTGTGTGTGTGTGTGTGTGTGTGTGTGTGCCCATAAAATGCTTAATTTAGTTATGATGACAGCATTTAGCCTCAAAGGTCATGTCCAAAAGATGTAGCAATGCAATTAGATTGACTGTTAAGCATTAAGATACACAAACATTCTATATAGTTATTATGTTTTTAAGTATTTTTTCCAAGTATAAGGGTGATTGCAAGTTAATCACTGGAGAAAACAGAGTGTCTTACATATTTTGTGTAACCAAAAAAAATAAAAAACAAAATAGAAATATTGTCATTTTTTTGGGGTCCGAGCATTAAGAGCCATAGTTACTCTCTGAT
The DNA here is from genome assembly GCF_019279795.1 of Protopterus annectens. Taxonomy (NCBI): domain Eukaryota; kingdom Metazoa; phylum Chordata; order Ceratodontiformes; family Protopteridae; genus Protopterus; species Protopterus annectens. Next base: position 1,654,987,517 of record NC_056731.1, on the reverse strand, counting down.
TCCATCCTGTGATGTTCGTTATCTCAAATGGTTAGGCAATTGACCAGTGTGAATTTCCATGCGATGTAGACTTCAGGTTGCTTTTTAATCTGACATCTTCAAATCTTGTTTTGGATTCCATCACCTTGCATTAAACAGGGAGTTTAGCTGGGATGTTAAAAGTGGCATTGAACTTTATACCCATGACTCAAGTTTTACAAACAGTAATATCAGTTACAAGCTCTCTAGTCCATCAATGGCAACCCCCTAAGTACACAACCTGTGCTGAGAAACCTGGGTACTCAGGTTGACAACAGTCTCACATTCGACCATCATGTGCCGGCAGTGGTCGGAAAAGCCTTTTACTAGGTTCATCTCATAAGTAAAGGGATTACATCCAGAAAAAAGGTGGTTATTACCTCTCTGTACTCCTCCCTTATTAGACCTATAATTAAGTATAATGCCCAATTTGCTATGTACCTCTCCAAACATCTGCACCAACTGGAAAGGCCACAGAAATACCTCACAAAGAGAATCTATGGTGTCCAACACCTATCCCATGCAGACAGGCTTAAATCAATATCACTCTACTCAGTATCATACAGATTGCTCAGAAGTGATATGTGTCTCGCCCACAAGGCAATATTGGATCATGACCTACTAGAGATGCTCTATATCCGTAAGTCTAACTCCTTGTGCATTACCTGCTCGATAGACCTAAATCTAATATGCAACATAAACAAACCTGCTGGAGAGACAGGTTTATTTCCCAGGGGCTGCCCCATCTCTGGAATAGACTTCCCATACATTTCAAACAGAGTACCTCACTGACCCTCTTCAAGCACAGCCTTGATGAGTGTTGGAAAACCATATATTTGTCCCAGGGGTTCCACCTTTGCCCCTCATTGACGGGGTGACAGCTGCTGACTGAGGTTTCTTTTTTGGGAATAAACTCATGGCTAGGTTTGTAAGGGCCCCAAGGCCATTAGCCTAGTAATGTCTTATGATCCTGTGAATATTACCCAATTTCCCTAACAACCACAATAACCTCTGAGAAATATAACTTTCCTGTTTTTTAAAATGATGAGCTGCAATAGTAGTGGGGCTCTATATTCCAATATGTGGATGGGGAGATCATGTTTTACCCATGAATAGGAAGAATAGGCTTTACAACAAACATGGACATGCTTTCTACCAAATTTGGTCATCTTTTTTCTTTTTAACAACTGCACACACCATTTTCAGGTAGCACAAGGGACATATGCAAAATACATAACAGGTCTTTTGCTGCCTTTCTTTGAGTGGCTTATGATTGGTGCTTGTATCATCTGTATATAGAAACTCAGTACACTGCACATTGCCACACATAAAACTTGGGATTCTCATGTTTTATTGATAACACTCAGTTTTGGAATGGCACCAATTTTGTTTCTAAATGTTAATGTTTTGTCATTGTCTCTGTACAGAATATAACTATAGATGACATTGACTCATAACATAATATAAATAGTAATTGTCAGTATAAGTTTAGTCTGTAGCTCTGGCCTAGGTCATGGCTGAAAGGGGTTTATGACTAGCCCACCTATCTTTATATGAAATGTAAAATAAATAAAGAATAAAATATATGTATTTGTTCTGGCAATGATGTTTTAAAAGGTCATTTTTTCTTGGGGCTGACACCCTTATGGCAGCAAGTGACAGATCCAGAACAAGGCAACCTAGGCAGATGCCTAAGGCCCAGTACTGGCTGGGAGGCCCAGCCAGGTCTTTAAAAAACACAGATTACCTGCTGAGCAGACTTTTAGTCTGTTTCTTCTACTGCTCTGTGATCAACCAGACACTATACAAAAAATTTACTAGAAAAATTGGTCAGTGTAGTGATATGTCATAACATTCAAGACTGGACAGTTTGGGTCTTTATGCCATTCATTACAGATATCTAAGGAGAAACTATGGCTGGCTTATCATGGGCTAAGTAATGAAGAATATATTTTTTTATTAAATTTAGAACTTCTCAGCTCAAATAGTTTACTCAAGGAGAGGGTTATACTTATAAAATCATGAGACCAGGACAGCCTTAAGAGCATGATATTTAACTCAGTCTATGACTTGCTTGTGGAATAGAGTTCCACTTTATATTTGTCAATCTTCATCTGTAAAACATTATAAAATTAATTGTATTATCAGATAGGTCCCAGAGTTTTGAACCGTACAAGTCTATGTGGAAGACTTCATTTCAGCTAGATTGTAGAGTCAGCAATGCATGGGAGATTTATTTTCAGTATGAAATTTCAGAGAAGTATTTTCTTTTTGGTCAGTGGGTTAAATTGTCCATGACAGTCTCTCACAGACAATTTATCCCACTAACCAAAAGGAAAATGTAGAGATGGCAGATGGCAGAGATTGCTGTGGGGACTCTTTTCATTCAGCAGATAGTTGTGTAGGATGATGCCCTAGGATGACACAGACAGAAAACAATTTCAGGTAAATCACTAGGGCTAACAGTCATTAGAGTGTCATAGACATTCTTGCTCAGAAATTTTTTTCACCAAGTCTCTACCCTACTTTTTGTTAGCAAATTCCCAGGAGCACTATTTGGTTAAGTAACTTGCTAAGAGTCACCCACTAGACAAATGGAGCAAGTGAAAACTAAACTCTGTACCCTTAACAACAGCAATCAAGTGTTAAGAGCTTTAATCCACTGCACTAACTCCCAGTCCTTCCACAATACCTTCATTTTTTGATAAATCACTGAGCTTAATAGTCAGTTAATAAAGCTAGTAATTAGAGTTTCAAAATTGATACACACACACACACACACATATATATATATATATATATATATATATATATATATATATATATATATATATATATATAATGTATTCAAAAGTATGGGGTTTAAATCCTTCTACCTCCATATGTCTACTGTGTGCCTTTGTGCAAATCATTCAGACAGTGTTTCTGAGTCATCCCTGAAAAGATACACTGTGTACAATGAGTTTACCTGGTTAGCAAATAGATAAAAGAAAATGGCATTTAAATTTTGGGTCATTCTCCCCTCATAATGTTTGTCTTTACCCAGAATTCTTGAGAAAAAACATTGAGATGTATGTTGTCCATTCACTGGAAAATATGTGACTTTCTGGAATATTGCTGTGGATAGTAGCAATAAAATAATGGCAGGCATGTTTTTCAGACTATGCATCCTTCAGAACAGGCTTACTAATTCAAAGCTGTTTATGTAGCAACTTCAACTATATAAGAGAAACATTTAAAATATGTTTCTGTTTTTTGGGGTCTTAATCTCTGATTTCAGCTAAGAAGTCAAGAGTGCAGAGAAGGTTGCAATGGGTTCCATAGTATGGTTTTGACATCAGTGAGCTGAGAGAAATTTGTGGCCCATTGTTTATTCATGCATTCATTCACTTGTTCTTAAGTAGATATCTGAGGTGTACTGTCATGCAAGTGGCTGCAATCAGTGTTTTATGTGTGTGTGTGTGTGTGTGTGTGTGTGTGTGTGTGTGTGTGTGTGTGTGTGTGTGTGAGTGTGTGTGTGTGTGTGTGTGTGTGTGTGTGTGTGTGTGTGTGTGTGTGTGTGTGTGTGTGTGTGTGTGTGTGTGTGTGTGTGTGTGTGTGTGTGTGTGTGTGTGTGTGTGTCTATAAATACTCGGCTCCTGCAATCCACGGATGTTATGGTGAAAAGGAAAGAGGAACTGATTGCAGCAATCAGGACATCACCATATGACCCATTTTCTTTGGTACAATCTTTGCTTTCCTTGTTTGGTTGACTGTTGACAGTGTGTGTATTACATGGCTGTGAATAAACTGCACAGCATGTAGTCTATGAGTTTAATATTAATAATTTAACTGTGAATACATTTTTAAATTACTATGTTTTTTGCAGGCATACAGGTGTAAAATGCACCAAGACGGGCTACAACAGCCTGTCTGATACTTAATACAGATTAGTAAGGCTGTTTGCTGCTTTTCTAATGCAGGGTTTGATACCTCAGCCTTCATTTATCTGCTATGTGACTCTAACCCAGTCACTTCACCAGACAATATGCCTAGGCTACCCCTGAAAAGGAATAATTGCTTCCAGTGAGCTATCCCAAGCTGTTAACAAATGCACTACACATTTATATTTTAAATTCCTGTGCCTGTCACATAGAAGTTAATTAACACTTCACTATATGCTGTGTGACTATAACTCCAAGCACATGTTGTAGTTTAGGGGTTACTATATGCATTTTCAAAAATGTGAGTTTCAAGGGAGGAGAAGTGCACTCTTGCTCATGCTAAGTCTGTTTTCAGTGTTGAGACTGGCTATCAATGTTTTGTCGTTATATTTGTAGTAACAGCTTAAGTCCAATTTGCTGTGATCATTGTAAAAGTTAAAAAAAGAAATAGTATGTACACTGCCAGGACTGAACAATGTATGGTAATTTGGGAGAGCCAGCCACATAATGAGATACCGCTATGGCTGCGGGGGGAGGGGGTGGCAGTCCATTACCCTACCTAGGGACTTGACCATGATCTGGCTCTGATGCCAATTAGCTATATTATACCCCTCTCATAGATCTTGATCTCACACTAGAACTGAATTAGAGAGGAGGCCATAATCCAGGCAGACCTGAAGGAAGTCTGGTCCCAGTCCCCCATTACCTCATATGCTGCACTACGACCACCTTCTTTCAGTAGCTTGGTGGTCTGGCATTTGTTCTAAAGGGCAAAGCTTTACCACCTCTATGCAATTAGTACAAAATAAGAAGACATGTAACATAACCTCAAAATATATCACAACAAGCACTAGGCTACCACACATTTGGTAAAATGGTATTGCAGGATACAGAGGGAGAGAGAGAGAGAGAGAGAGAAGAAAACTATTTGAGTATTACTGTTTAACTATTCCTTGCTACTTGGCAGAAGTGATCAAGCCAGAACAGTTATGTCACTGCTTTAGTTATTTATTGGATCTCCTTGTTTATGTAAATAACTGCCAAGATTAAAACAAGACAGCTGCACTCAAAGTAACCATTTTCTTCAGTGAAACCATTTGTTGTAGTATGAAAAGCTCCCTCTCCATATTGTAATAAAGTGAAATAACATATTGTAATAAACTGAAATAAAATGGTTTTAAATCTTATTTCACTAGTCAGCATTCAGTCACGGAGTTTGATTGGAGTGAATTGAGAAGGTAACATGGACCTACTCTGATTTAGTTAGGTAAAATGGTACCCCAGCAAATGAAATAACGATAGCAATATTTATGTAAATTTGAATAACTGGAACTGAGCATGCATCTTTTAAACAAGACTGAGGATCTCTGGGGCATTTTAATCTAATCAGCCATGAGATCTAGAAATTTGTTGACTCCCGTTATTATGTGCACATAACTATGACAAAGTTTACCAAATGCATTTTCCTTTAATGAGTGGAAAGTCCATGGATCAGAAGCCCAATGTTATGCCTCCAAAATTGTTTAATTGATTTGAAACTACTATTGTGTATATTGTGACAGTGAAGTACACTGTTTGCTAGCCTGTAAATAGATAACCATGTGCGTAATTAATCAATATATTTATTTCATTTTGATTTAGTGGCACTTTAGTGGTGACAGCAAATAACTTGCCGCTGTCTACTTAAGTAACTACAATAATGGTTGGCTAAATTTGGACCGAATTAGTAGGAAATGTATAAGCAGAAACTGCTTTGTAATACCCAGTCCCAGGTTGTTGCCAAATGCAAACAGTGTACACATTCTCCCTGTGGTTGTGTGGATTTTGACTGGGTACCTCAGTTTCCTCCTACATTCTACAAACATATTTCCTGACTGAATATTCTAAATTGTTCCTATATTTACTTTTGCACTTCTGACCAAGGTCATAGCTGAAAAGGTTCCATAATAACTCATTTGCTTACCAACTCAACACATTATATTAAGATGAATGCTTCACTTTAAATATGTAAAACATCATTTGGTGCAGTGCACAAAAGGGCAACTAAACAGTCCTTCTGTTTAAGCAACAAAGTTTGAAATTAATAGGTTCATAGGTGTTTATTAGGCTAACAACCACAAGGGTCATTTTAAGTCTAGCCATGCATCCCAAATCTGTGACAAGTTCAGATACCCTTGATAAGTGTAAACATGGTCTTGGAAGATGAAACATTTGCAAACAGGGGCCTGGAAGATGAACCATTTACAGGTTGCCTGTGTCTATTAGAGACATAGGTTCCAACACAGGGATGAATTTCCTGTTCTCCATCCAATTGCCCAAGTTGTACTTGAATTGGGTTAGGGAGGAACTCTACTTCACATGAATGGGGAGCCTCTTCCATAGACAGAGTAGTCTCCGGGATATATATCTGTCTCTCAAGCAGGTCCTATTTCTATCACAGGCAAGGTTTAAGTCTTTAGAATGGGTAACTCTGGTGCTATTTGTTTTGTGGATATGCAGGAGATCCATCAGAATGGGGTCTGACAATGCAATGTATGCCAGGCATAGATCTCCCCTCAAAATATTGTAGGATGCAGAATACAAGGATAGGGCCTTGAGGCAGTCAGCATAGGACATTTTACTTAAGCCCTGTATTCTTTTAGTGAGGAACCTCTGTGGACGATCCAATTGTTGGATATGCCTGGTGAGGTACATACCAAAGGGGACATTGTACTCAATGACAGGTCTGATGAATGCCAAATACAGTGGAACAATGACTTCTTTGGACTTAGATGCCATACCTTTGTTTATAAGTTGCACAACATAGAATGATTTCCTCACCATTGTAGATACGTGATGATCAAAGGCTAGATTACTATCTATGTGTGTGTCCCTAAGTCCCTGACTACTGGGTCAACTCTAAGGGGTGTGTTGTCAATATGATAGTTACCAGGGTTGGATTACTTCCTGAAGGATACTATTATGCATTCCTTGGCATTTAGTTATAGTCCATAGATCTCACACCAGTTGTGTGCCTCTCCTGGAGAACATTTGTGTCAGTGTGGATTCAATAACAATTCCTAATTCACAATCATCTGCAAATTTAGTCACCCAGAGAGCACTGATATTGGCTTTGACTGCTGAGAAGCAAAATATGGAACTGTATTATTGAACAGAAATATGTGCCATACATGACAAATAAGACAGTAATGGTATACTGTTGAGTTAATAGAGCCTTCAAATGTTGCAAAGGCAACTCGGTTCTGTACAACAGAATACATAAGGAATGGAAAACTAATTTTGATGAATAGAAGGTCTGTGCATGATAGAAAATACAGGACTGGAAAGCTAATCAACTGCTTTTCTGTACATGCCATGCTGCTTGACATAGAATTTATACTACCTTCGGATGTTATTCTGTGCACCATAATTGTAATACAGAACACAGACAGAAAATAGAGAATTCACCAGGCTCCATGGCTTATGGGAATGAGGTCATAGGTTCATAGGTTCATAGGTTGGTACTGGGCTATCTGCCCGAAGGCATATATTAGCCTAGCCACGTTGTGCAGTATTCACCGCACCTTTAGTAGTTCCCTAGACCCTTGTACTAGCAGCTAGTACCCTTGGCCCCTATCTAGTAGTGCTGTTGATGTGATCCCCGGTGTGAACTTTCTGTTACCCATCCACTCATCAAGGTTCCTCTTGAAGAGTGATAGTGAGGGGCTCTGTCTTATGTAGATCGGGACCCTGTTCCATAGTAAGGGAAGTCTCTGCGAATGGAATCTATCCCTCCAGCATGTTCTATTCATTGTTGTGTTGAGGTTTATATCCCTAGAGCATGTAGCTCGAGTAGATTTGGTTTTACTAAGATGGAGCATGTTCAACAATTCTGGGTTGGACATGGCTCTGTACGTTAGACAGAGATCGCCTCTGAGAAAGTGGCATGCAACAGAGAACAGTCTTAGCCATCCAGTTGACCCAAGTTCATTTAGTGGTATGGGCACTGGGCAGTGGGCCTGGTAACGAATGACTTCTATTACCTTACTCATTCTATATGTTGGATTGAGATTATGCTTGCTGCTGAGACACACCCTGGTGGAAGACAGGAAACATTTTGGCTATGCTCATTAGCTCTGGTGCCTTGAGCAACTCTGCATCATAAGCCATGATGCCCATAATATCACACTCACTCAATCTGCTCACTTAAGACTTCCTGTTATTTGCATATCCTACAAATTCACACTCTTTGCTGTGCATATGATGACTGCCTTTCGACTCTTGAACTTCTTAAAGGGAAACAGACAGTCTTAGAGGTTGTAGACCTCAAGGTCAGTCTGTCCCTGGAGAGGGAAGCCAACCTGTTGGGTCACAAGAAGATTCAGTCAGATCTCCTGCCCTCCCTAAGGTGGGAGGAAAAGGCGAAGGAAATTAATGGTCTGATAGAGGAATTGGGAAGATGACAGCAGTGTGAGGATAGGTACAAAAATAAAATGAAAATAGAAAATTCATCTAACATCCTGGGCTTCACCTATTTAACCATCAGATAAAGCAGAATAATTATAGATAGGTGTTTTCCCCCTAATAAAATAAATTATAATCAGAACTTTAATCACTGCATTAAGTTTTCCACTGTATCTGTGTTACATATTTAAATACATAAGGAAATGTGATAACCATAAAAACAAAGCTGTAACTAGAGCAAGAGAAAACGAGTGGTTTCCCCAGGTGTAAGCTGTTACTGGTCCCGATCAGCACTGTAAAAGAGGTGCCGTTTACTCCATGTTAGTCAGTGGCATGAGCAGTTTTCTGGTTGGCTGGCAAGCTGGGCAGGAGTGTAGTATCATTTTCATTATTCATGTAAGCATGGCTGCTTAAAATGCTTGCAGCATGTGTGTGCGAGTATGCATGTGTTAGGAACTGTAGCCAGGAAGGGGTTTCAGACAGTCACAGAGCTGTAATATAGTAATGCTTTACCTAGAGGAATTTTTGTCCTCGACTTTGAAAAATATATTACTATTATGATTATGATTATTATTACTGTTATTATTATAATTATTATTATCATCATTATTATAAACTGCACAGCATGAAGTCTATGAAATATTTTTTCAACATTTTCTTTAATTTATTACTTGGTTCACTGTTGATGATCACTATACTTCAGCATAAAAACAATGGCTGTCTCTCCTCTGCTACTTTCCTAGACCTATCTAAAGCATCTGACATGGTCCCACACAAACAACTCATCTCTGTCCTCAATAACCTATCCTTTTCTCAATCAGTCACCAACTGGTTTCAGAGTTACCTGTCTGACCGCCAACAATCCGTTGTATGGCAGAATGACATATCTCCCCAACTACCTGTCTCTATAGTGGTTCCGAAAGGATCCATCCTTGGACCCCTACTCTTCTCTATTTTCACCAATAATCTAGCCTCTACCACCAAACATGGCACACTCATACAATACGCAGATGACTCAACCATCATCTACTCAGCCCAGTCCCTACCCAAACTGCAAAAAGTCACACAGGAAGCCTTTTCCTCTGTTGAAACTTGATTATCCGATGTCCAATTAATACTCAACCCAAACAAAACTGAACTACTCATCTTCCAACCCACCAAACATACTCAAAACAACTCTCACTTTAGCATCACAGCAAAAGACAACACCACTATACACCCAACAGAACACACCAAATTGCTAGGAGTGGAAATAGACAATAAACTAAAAATTGACATTCACATATCCATGACCATAAAAAAGTCCACAAAAAACTAGGAGCGTTATACAGAAATAAGCAACTTCTCACCAAAGCAGCAAAGATTTCAGTACCAAATTCCCACCTTATCTCCACCCTACTTTATGCCTCTCCAATATATACCAACCTAAGGCAATGCAATCTAAACAAGCTAGAGACCTGCTACAACAAAATCGCCAAATTCGCCACAGGGGCATCCTACCGTAGTCACCACTGTCTCTCACTTGCTAAACTGGGCTGGCTTAAACTCTCTCTCACCTCCTTCAATGGTATCAACTCACACTCGCCCACAAACTAGTAAACCATCCACTAAATGTCCCATCCCTCCAGAATCTACTTCAATGCTATCGCACCACCAGACCACTAGATCCAGCAACAAAAATCACTTGCAGATCACTAAAGCAAATAACTCTGCTGGTGAAGCACTATTCTCTTGCGCCATAACCAAATTATGGAACTCCCTCCCACTCACAATTATCTCCATACCATCATGCACCCACTTCAAAACTTTACTAAAAGCGCAGCTAAAAACATGATGGCTGTGCCCTTGCAACTCCCACTCTAATATCACCCACCCCATCCAACCACTACCTTTCTTTCCACCCCACTAACTACCTTGATTATAGCAAGCTCAGATGCTCATAAGCCTACTACGTATTATACAGCAGGAACTTCTTATTGTAACAATTGTTAATGTCTGTTATGTACTTCGCAGATAAATATTCTAGTTGTCTACTGATGTACTATGTTCTTCATCTGTAAGTATGTTTGTAATTAATTGCTATGTTAATCAAATTGTTAATCGCTATGTAAATCCAATGTAACTACTGTCTGTATATTTTAACTGTGGAGCTTTTCTCCCCAGGCCTCCGCTGAAAATGGACCTACATCCAGTCGGACACTCCCGGTCAACAAATGTGAATAAACAAATACATAAATAAATAATAAATGTTATAGCCTGTTCCACAGTGATTAGTTAGTTCAATTACTGGCTCATTCAAACTCTGCCAAAGACTCCTGTGATTAAAAGGATTGTTTGATTTTATTTAAATTGCTTTCTTGCAATTTGTATCTTTCTTATGTTTTACATATTGTGGTATATTTTCATTGTATTCAGTATTCTGTTGCATGTATAAATTAGGAAAGAAACTAGAGTTGTCTCTCATGTGAGTCACACAGAAATTACATATTCCCCACCTTCCAACTTTTTGCTGTTGTGTTTTTAAACTCACTGTCTTTCCAATTGCTGTCCTTTATGTTAATTTGACAACAGAATTCCTTCCCTCTACTCTTTCTTTGACAGTTGAGAGTAAGCAAAAAATTTTCATTTTGCAAAGTCACTTCTCATTCAGCTATATAAATTCATTGGCCCTCAAACTGTATTCCAAAGAGCCAGAATATTAAGTGGCCACCCCTATCCAATCTATCTTGCCCCTTTAAAATTATTGTCTCTCCTCTTGAGCCGCTACAGATTGTTACCCCCTCTTTCATGTTTAATTGCTTAGTGCATACTGCAGCTCTTAGAGTATTAACCCATTTTTCCACCTGACCTTTAAAATTTGAAACATCTACTCTAAGACCACCAATCATTAGAGAACCCTCATTCGGCCTCTCAGTAGTCATCTTGGGATTAGTGCTTCTGTTTTGTTCTTGGTGAGAAAAGGCATATGGGGACATTATTTTCTTGAGACTGCTGAAACCAGAAAGTCTGATAACCACTTCATAGGTGCCAGCTTAGAATTTGTGCTACTATTTGGTCCTGGTGAGATGAGGAACAGAGGGCATTGATTCGTGACTGTCTCTGAGTGGGCAGTCCGTGTCTGTGTGGGACCTTCCTGATTGGTCTGGTTGCCATTCAAGGCATCTACCAGGAAAAGGCTACCACAAGCCTACAAGCCCCTGTGTCATCTGGGACAAGACTGTTGATCACCAAAGAGCTTGTGGTCTGCTTCTTATCTTAAGATTAGTATTAATGTTTTGCTTCAGGTAAGAGAAGAAGTAAAGGGACATTGTATCCCCGAAGGATGAAGCTGTGGTTATACCAGCACTAGCAGTAGCCAAGTAGTAGCCATTTAGGTGAGTTCCCACTATTCATCATTCTTGACAAAGCTAATTCTTTCTTTTCAGTAAGTGCTGCCTGATTAGCTCCTGTCTAACCAAATTCAGAATATCTCCCTAAATACTTGATCCATAAAACATCAGGGTCTACTATACTAGTTTCACCTTATACATTTGGCAGTGTCCTGTATAGACACAGGCACCTAGAGCTGACATTTTTCGCTTTTGAAATTTTATCAATACCTAGTTGCACATAGGGCAACTAGTCTGCACAGAGACAAGCACTGCCTCCAGAGTTGTAAATTTTATTCTATATTCTCACTGCAGCAGTCTAATCAATAAAAAGGGCCTGTTTCCATGTGTATGAACTTTCCCACTATCTTCATTACAAGCTCAGAGGATATGGGCATCCTGAAGCAATGTAGAAATCTCCTCATGGTTAATGACAACCAGCTAATTCTCAAAAAAAAAATTATAAGTTATACGAAAGATGAACTTTAACAATGTCTCTGGAGGCAAAGTTCTCATATAAAAGAACTGCTAATGTCAATAAGGTTATCAGTAGTACACGCACTGCACCCATTACACACAGGATAAACCAGACACATAGACCCACATATGCTAAGGCACATAAATGTAACCTTCCTAAATCCCATTGACCTTCTATTCAAAGTATATATAACAAACACCCCCATCAGCCCCAAATGCAGTCCTTCAAAACAACACTCACATCATCACACACAGCCACATCTCATGGGAACAATACTTCTAAACCAAGAAGGCAAGCCATCACACAAACCAAAATTCTGGTCGTCAGAGACTCCATTGTGAGACACATTGATGTCACTCTCACCAGGATGAGTAAGGAGAAAGTCACGTTCATTTGCTTATTAGGGTCAAGGACCCACCACGTTACACACACACTCAGGTCATTAGACTACAAGTACCAGTATGACTCATTAATAGTCCATGTGGATGTAAATGACCTGAGACATACCTCCCTAGATTATATGAAAAGAGGCATCATGGAGCTCTCAGAATATGTGTCCCAGGCTGGAAGGAGCCTAGCATTGAACAGCATTCTACCTTCTCCTAGGATAATGCCGTACTGCAAACAGACGATGGCTGACTTTAATAATTGTCTTATTTTCTGGTGTCATTTTTATTTATTTATTTTTTTATTTTATTTATTTATTGTACATTTGTTGACTGGGCTAGTCTAGCTGGATACATGTCCATTTTCAGTAGAGGCCCGGGAAGAAAAGCTTCAAGTAAAAACTTAAAGAATTAATCTAAAAGTTGCGACATATTATAAAAACAGGAAGCGTTACATAAAAACGTTAGTGTGTACAAAAAAACTAATTTTTTTTTTTCAAATTATAATAGTCATAGTTATTACATATATGCAAATTTGTATGCAATAATATAAAATAGTGAGACTATGAAGGGAAGATAATAGAGGGAATAGTTTAGAAAGAAAAGTAGTACCAGGAGAAAAGTTAGTCAGAGTTAATACAGGAGCATAGCCAGAGTTTATTGAGATATAGTTTTAGATTCCTTTTAAAAAGTAAATTCTAAGGGGGTGCTATATTTCTCATCATGGAAAGAGATGGTGAACAGACCACACTGCTTTTCCAGGGATGGCCTGCACCTCCCCCCTTTTGGATTTTGAATATTAGGTATGACATTGTCCTCTTCCATAGTGTCTATTTTAGGCAATGCAAAACTGACAATCCTTCTATCATAGCAAATCAAAATCAAGAAAACTTAAAAGTGTTCCTGATCAATGCTAGGAGTCTAAACAAGAAACCACATTCCCTGCAAGATATCAGGATGGCAGCCAGGGGTGCAAATATATTGAATCTAGTCCTTACTAATATGTAGGAGTGCTGCACACCCCCTAGTGTAATGTCCTCTATGGTGAAGTCAGACCAACAATGGTCTCCTTTGAAGTAAAAAATAAAACCCAGAAGCCCAGCTAACACTGGAATATTCAGGAACTACTCTAAGGACATGCTGGAGGGATAAATATCTGTCCCAGAGACTTCTCATACTCTGGAACAAGCTACCTATCTATGTCAGGCAGAGTTCTTCACTAGCACTATTCAGGAACAATCTTGATGAGTGGATGGGAAATAGGAAATTCACCTCGGGGATCACTTCTGTGGCCCTGCTCGACAGGGGCACAGGATAATAACCTTCTTGGGTGGCGAAATCCAGGGAACCTTGTTGGCTAGGCTTACATAGGCCCTACCTATGAACCTATGGATAACTTTCTATTATTAAGTGATAACGTGGAAGAATTTCAAGCTCTCCCCCAAACCCTGTGAACACTGCTACCTATATGGAACTTTCCAGGGAAACCCTAGATAAGCATGTTAATAGCTGCATAGAGGCAGTTGTACCCACTAGGAATAAGTACATAACTAACTCAAAAACAAACCACCCTGGTGGAATCACAACATCAATAGGCTACTTAACAGAAGGAAGAAAATAATGGCAAAAACTAGGAGCTGTAGCACCCAGCAGGATAAAAGCACTCTCATCAAACTAAATAAACAGCTCAGAGGGCAAATAAAGTCTACCAAAGCCAAATATGAGGCAAAGTTGGCCTCCCAGGACAAGGACAACCACAAGGCATTATTTAGCTATGTCTGTAACCTCACAGGTAGTACACAATTGTGTGCATAGCTTATTGTTAATGGAACCACCTATACTTTGCCAGAAGATATAGCAAACCTACTGGCAGACAAATTCAGCTCTAACTTTACCCCTCTCCCCTCTAACCTCCGTCCGAAAATACCATCAAATATATCTTCCCCTACTATTACTAGGGAATAGGTCCTCACTGCTCTCTCTAAGACCATGAACACTGCATCTATGGGCACCAACAATATCCCAGGCTGCCTTCTAAATAGCATGAAACATTACCTATCAGGCCATCTGGAATCACTATTTATCCATAGCCTCCAAACAGGCTTTGTGCCTAATAAATGGAGAATGGCAACTATCATCTCTCTGCACAAAGGTGGGCCATCAACAGACCCATAAGTCTCATTAGTCTCATATGCAAAGTCATGGGAAGAATTATCATGGAAATGATCAATAATGGCATAGGAAACCTCCAGACACTGGACCCAACCCAGTCTGGTTTTGTTAAGGGCAGGCCATGCCTACTCAACCTGGTGGACTTCTTTGAGAAGATTGCCAAAGCAATGGATAAGGAAAAAACAGTTCAAAGTGCCTACCTTCACCTGGCTAAGGCATTTGACACATTAGAGATAGGATCCAGAAAGATAGAAACCTGGAGTCCACCTCTACAAAGATGTCAGTTACTAGTCACTAATAAAAGGTGTAAATAATACCTCCTATGCAGACCACCTCAAAGCCCTATCCCTGTATTCTGCCTCTTACAGTGTGTTGAAGGGAGAACTATGCCTGACATACAAGATATCATCAGACCATACTCTGATGAACCTCTTGCACACCTGCAAGAGAAACAGCACCAGAATAACCCATTCTAAAGACTTAAACCTTGACTGTGATATAAACAGAACCTGCTGGACAGATGGCTGTGTATGTATTACAGAGACTAACCCTTCTCTGGAATAGGCTCCCCATCCACGTGAAGCAGAGTCCTCCCTAACCCAATTCAAGAGCAACTTGGACAATTGGATGGGGAATAGGAAATTCATCCCTGATTTGGCACCTATGTCTGTAGTGGATAATGGTTCATTTCCCAGGCCTCTGCTTGTGCATGTTTCATATCCCAAGCCCTTGCATGCACATAACAAGGTTACCAGAACTTCTTAGAGATGTGGGATTCATGGCTAAGCTTAAAAAGGCCTAGTGGTCATTAGCCTAGTAAACACCTATGAGCCTATGAAACTATAAATGTAAACATTAGAATTGTGATATAAACTGTGCTATGTTTTATGGTTTTACTACAGTATATTAAGGTTTTCTATAAACTGTGTGGGGGGGGGGGTAATTTCATTGCATTACTGTTTATCTGTCTATCTATCTATCTATCGATCTATCTATCTATCTATCTATCTATCTAGCTATCTATCTATCTACTGATGTTGGCCTGGTTAGTTCCACTGCTCACTTGGCTTATCTTCAGAAGATTCTTAAGGTGGTATGCTTACAGATCGGATTGGGGAAATTTGGCCGGAACTCCTGGGAAATTACACTGCTTTTCTTTCTAATAACTGGTATGGATTGTTAACATGTACCTGAGTTATTATTGCCTCAAGTTGATCAGACCTCAGTTTTATATCTCCTCCAAATGATGACAGAAAATGAGTAGACTTTGTCCCATATGCTTATGCAACAGAGTCTGTACTGGAAACTGAATCCTTTTGTGGGAAGAGTTAACACCTTAATGGTTAACCTAGTGAGGGGACTGGTCCAAGGACCTGTTTTACCCACAACAAGCATGATGCATAGACATTACAAACAATTACTGTACCAGAAAATGCACTTATTTAAGTGAATGCATAGTTGATAAAATATTAGAAATATAACTACATGCCATGTTTAACCTGACACAGTACTTTATTTATAGATTCCTGGCCAATGTTTCACTGGTTTAATATACTTTGAGAGTAATACAGGACTAATCTGTTGTAAGGTTTGTGATGATAGGAGGTACTGTCAGCCATGCCAGAAGAAATAAGGCAGCGGATTTGTAACATATGCTAGCACAGCTAGCTAGAATTTTGTAAAGAATCATGTAATTTGTGTATCAAACTGATTTGTACAGATGCTTGTGTTTAAAAATGTATTTCTAAATTGCTTATGTTACAATGTATCAACAATGTGCCCTGCTGAAAAGAAAAGAAGTGTGCATGCATTATTTCAACTGAATTAAATGTGTATGTTTCAACAGAGGCTAATGGCAGAACAGAGGTTAATCACAATCCAGTTGCAGCAAACTTTAAAATATATCTGAAATTAAATTGCTTTATGGGTTAAGCCATAAAGATGTTATTCCACAGTTTTGAATGGAGCCAGAGGTACAATGTCCATCCTACAGAACAGGTTGTAGCTGCTGTAAGAAGAGTGGAATGGTTTTATGGTTTTATGACTTCCAGGAGATCTGAGCAAAGCTCTATCTGTGTGTGTATGGCAACACATAAGTGCTAAAATCCTGTCAGCTTCCAGTGTTGATGACAGCATGGTAAACAGAGTAAGATGACCAGATGTGTGTGATGTCATTCTCTAAGCCAAATATTATGTTTAGATATTAGTAGGAGTCTGCTCTCAGCATTCTGCATTCTGCCTTGGATCTGACAACAATGGCCACTCACCCACATCATTTTGCCTTTTGGTAGTAAGTAACTTAACTAGGGAATAGTAATTCTTTTAGGTTAGTCAGGAAAATAAAGTGAGATTAGAAGTACTGTTTTTCAATAATTGTGTGAAACTTTCCATCTGTGTTATTTTTAATATTCTGTGACTGAAACTCTGGTGTTTACTGTAAATAGATATTTAGTAGTTTCTTGTTCTTTTAGCATTTATTATTAAATATATTTTAACTTTTCATTATGACTATTCCTTTTTAGAAAATATTTAAGCTTTGAGAGTAGTTGCATATATTTATTTGGTGATGTCCACTCCTGAAAGCCTTGCTGTTTGGTCAACATTACAATATGTATTAATATTAACTTCACTCAGCATAATTGGATACCCTTTTAAAAGCCTTAGTCATTTTTAGAAAATATTTAAGCTTTGAGAGTATTTGCATATATTTATTTGGTGATGTCTACTCCTGAAAGCCTTGCTGTTTGGTTAGAGTGTGTGTGTCAGCATCTTGGGGCAGGGCCATGAAGCAATGATTTAATAGAGTGACTGGAGGACTTGGCTTGCACACTCGGTTGAGGACCTAACCTTACTGCTGTACCAGTGGAGCATCTTATTGGAGAGCTGGAAGGAGACAGAAAGGTCCAGACTCTGAACTCAGTGTGCACCATGTGTGCTCTTAAGGAAAATTGTGCTTGATGCAGAGAAGCCTGCATCTGGAAATACCTAGTGTAGCCATTTGTATTCCAAGTGAACGTCCCTCTCCAGTGTCAGTAGTAAGGATTTAGACTCCTTGATTACTGGCCCAGAATGGGGATGTGAAAAGGTTGTTTTCTGTTACTGACTTATACAGAGTTTGGAATTACCTGTTAGTTTTCTTTTACATTAAAGTCAATTTTTTAAAGGCTACATAACTATCAGATTTAGAATGTACTGAAGAGAACTGTCTATATACAACAGTGAAAATCCCAAAACTGTATCACTTGCACATTTGTGTAACACTTACACACTGGTGGTAGGTACTGGCCCATACTACCAACTCTATGAACAACAATGACTACTTTTGTTGTTATTTTATTATTATCATGCATCATTGGTGTATTGTAACATATATACATAAAGAAAATGATATAATTTATATGGCAATACAAAAGGATACTGATCATTAAATATTTGCCGTAATGTGTCAGTGGTGGTAAAGAACTTTATACTAAATGTGATATGTGATATTTTGAATTAACATTGGCAACTGATAAGAAGTCGACAGATATTTTAAAGTACAGCTGTGCATAAGTAGCTACAGAGTAAGATGGGTAGTTTTACTTAATATATCTTTTTTTTTCTCTTTTTCTGATTTTTTTTTCATTCTTAAGGCTGCCCTCCCCAAAAATGAGTGAACAGAGAAATACAGGAATTATCTACAATAAGTCAGCTTTAAAGAAGTTACGTTTGCTGACAGCTGCAATAACAAGTGATTGGAAAATCAACACCTGAACAAAAGGAGCAGTCAGAAGGGAACTAGAGCCCGCATGTTTAGTTTCAGCAGTACGGTCTATGACAGTTAGCGTTGGGCAGGATCAGAGTGCAATCAGAAGAGTTTATGAAGGTTCCAAACTGGCAGTTATCGATGAACTTAGCTAGAGACCTTTAATGTCAGATTTGACATCAAAGAAGTAGATATCAAATAAAAGTGGTCCCAAAACAGAGCTCAGTTGTGCACCACTGGTGACTAGTGTAGTGTTTATCAATGAGCCAGTTGACAATACATTGGGTTTCACAGGGATATATACTTAGTTGACTAGTTTGCAGTAATGCCAGTTTGGAGTATAGTGTCAAAAGCCTTCTGTCCATGTTCATGAGGTTCGTGATGATAATGTATTCCATCACCTTACAACTGATGCTGTTGATACTAATAAGTCTATAGTTGTGGGGGACTATTACTGCTGTTCTTCAGACTTGTGGCACATATCTGGTGCAGAGGTTTTGCTGAATAATTTAAAGAGCAGGTCTAATAAAGGGAAGTTTTATATTCAAAAGAAAACAGCTCGGTATGTTATCTGGACCTATACAGCCAATGTTTTTGGTCATGGAAGATGCATTTAGTATTTATTTAGAGGCAATTACTATAGGGTATGGACTGGATTCTTTGTGTTGTGAAGTTTGGCGGTGATGGAGTGGAGAAGTTAAAGCTGAATTTTTCTGCAAGGATGTCAACTATATCCATGGGGTTTGAGTGGCAATAACAATATAGATAAGGTTGATGCAAAGCTGAGTATTATTTCTCATGTTTTTTACATCATGAAATGATGTCTTGTGGTTATCCTTTGCTGCAGTGTCAGTTTTTAATTAATAACTAGCCTTGCAGAATTGCTTTTGATGTCCTTTTTAACCATTTTCAGGCTGATTATAACATGTTGAGCCATAACATCATAACATAGCATATCCCTCTCAGTTCTATTCAGCACATCAGGTAATGAGAGCCCCTCCAGGCATCTCCTCGGAGAGTGTACCACACACTCACACCTAGGGCTAATTTAGAGTGTCCAGTCCACCTACTATATGTCTTTGGAATGTGGGAGGAAACTGGAGCAACTGGAGGAAGCCCACAGAAACAGAAGGAGGACATGCAGACTTCACACAACCAGAGAACCTCTTGCTGTGAGGAGACAATGCTAAGTGCTGCACCATGCGCCACCCACATAACATAAGATAGCACGATAATAACATTATTTGATCATGATGTTTTATTTTTATGGGCTATGAGTTTTTTTCATTTATTGTGAAGTTTGCCTATAGTTGAGCTCCACTAGAGGGGGTTGTCTCCAAACTTGGAATTATATTTCTGTTGCATATGAAGATATAGTGACAACTTCAGTGTAATCGTAATGGCACAATCAAGGCTGAAAATAATGTAAAGACATTGTTTTAAATGCAGTGGATAATGTTAGATCAAATATAGCCTAATTCTAAGAAGAATATCTACAGACAAAAGTCATACAGGCAAAGCATAGATGAGAACCATCAGGATTCCCAACCACTACACTAACCATTGTCTGCTGCTGCAAAGGAGGTCTGAAATGTGATAAATGTTGTCATAGAATCAAGTTTTTAACAGACTAGGTATCATCAGACATCTCATATGCTGCTACATGAAAAAATTTCAGAATATGCAAAGCATCTCCCCGAAACCATCCTCACAACAGTGTTGAACAACTACTGTTCTTCATAAAGAAAAAAATTAAAACTGAACTTGAATTACTATACAGTTTTAAGGACTTTAGAGAAAATGGTGGTACAGTTTGGGAGTTAAAAGTCTTGCTTGACAACTCCTTAATTAATGAGCTTTTCAGAGACTTTCACTCTTCTTTTAATTTTAACAGTATTTCCATATCAGCTGTTGAAGATAAAAGTTGTTGGTGGTGGTTATTTCAGAAGAGCATAAGTTTGTTTCTGCATATTGTCATGAGAGCAGAAACACTGGCTTATCTATGATTTCTACAGGAAAAAGAAAAGATACAGATTTCAGTCAAAGGTTTATCAATTTATTTAGGCAGCAAAAACACAAACAAATGAGCTGTGTTTTTAAATAAGAGCTCACTGGGAAAAAAAGATGAGCTTTTTAAGCATGTTTTTGTTAAGCACCTGTAAGCGCTGTTAAGATCAGGTCTCAAGCTGGGGTTGATAGTGGACAGTGCTGGCTAGAAAAGAACATTGATAGAAAGTAAAGCTACTTTAAAACCTGTTTTGATACATTACTCTGCAACGCCTATAAACAAAAAGTGTGGCAGAATGAAGAATCTAACAACGTTTTAAGTACTTCATTCTTCAGAAGGGCTCTTTGTTTATGTGTCTTGTCTGTTTCACAGTGCTGAAGTGCTTTAATTACTTTTCACTTGTACACTTTCCTCTTGAAGAGATTTTCTCAGCAAGTATGTTTCAAATGCATAATAAGATGGATATAATTGGAGACTGCATCATAATCGTCTATGCCTTGTGCCAGTGCAGGGAACATGGCATTCCTTACCTTAAGAAAAGTGTAGCCATTGAGTTGGGACTGAGTCACTCAGCAGCAGTTAAAGTATGATTGCAGTGTTTATACCAGGATGTTGCAAGGATAATTGTGGTCTTAATGCACTCTTCTGATTGGATGAGTATCACAGAAAAAAATAGCATTTATAGTGCTTGATTCTTGTACTGTCGGCCTGGGTGCTACCAGCCAATGAAATGCATAAGCTACAAAAGTAATACTGATTGTCAAATATTTATCTAAACACCACAATACCATATAATAGTCAGAGATAAAAGGTCTATTATATCTAGGATACAAATTCAGATTCTGCCACAGAGTTGTAGCAACTCATATACTGTGCATCAAAGATTCTGATGTTATGACTTGTTGCTGTTCAGACTGTGTAAAACATTTTGTTGAAAGTAAGTTAATTATAAGATGTGAGGTAGTTTTTCTTACACTGGCATCAGAACATCTCAGAGAATCATGCCTGTAGTTTTTATTTTATGATGGTAAAAGAACTATCATTCTATCTTGTTTATAATACATGGATTTTTTATATTTTATTAATTTCTTAACTATATAAGCCCATTAGGAACAAATACTTTGTTTTCAAGGGATGACCCAGGATCATTGCATTGTTTACTTATTTTTTCAGAGTCACACAATAGGGAACTGGATACTGATAGACTCAAACCCTGGATTACAAGATGAAGTTTGTAAACTGTTTATGGCATTGATTGTATATGTAGAATTGACATATAAGTGAGTAGTAAACCTTTATTAGTGGAAGGAGCACTATACAGAAAGCATCAGAATAGAGATCTCTTCAGTCATGCACAACAAAAGCTATTTAAAGAATGCTGAGTCTTGTACACTGCATTGTGTCTAGTAAAACATAACTTCTTAATACAGTTTATGTTGCTCATTTTTAAGTGTTCTACAGCTCTAATAACAAAGATAAAGGCACGGTCCTCAATTCATTAAATTGGTATACTGTTTGTAAAGGGCGGCCGCGGTGGTGCAGTGGTTAGCATTGCCACCTCACAGCAAGAGGTTCTCCGGTTCGATTCTCAGCTGGGGTGCCTTCTGTGTGGAGTCTGCATGTCCTCCCTGTGGTCACATGGGTTTCCTCCGGGTGCTCCGGTTTCCTCCCACATTCCAAAGACATGCTGTAGGTGGATTGGACACTCTAAATTGGTCCTAGGTGTGAGTGTGTGCATGTGTGTGCCTTCTGTGGAAGGTTGGGTACCGGGCTGGCAACTCAACGCTGTAAATCTCCACTGCCAATCATGAGTGAACAGGTGATCCGCTGTGGTGACCCCTAACCTGGAAAAGCCAGAAGAAGAAGGTATACTGTTTATAAAACTAGTATGTCTATATGGTTTCCATCTCAGCTATGTTAGATATACATAACTGATAATAAATTGGCATTTAGGATGCACCAGACAATAGCAAACCAAAACCACCTCTGCTGGCTTTACCATAAAGGGCTACCCTCCAAACAGATTCCAAACCTCAAGATCAGCACGATATGATAATCCACAAATGTGTCAGCCACTCAGTATAAATAAAGAAAAATGTTTAATAAACAAGAGCAGACATAAAAACAGAACTGGGATTGAGCGCGCTTTCATCTATCACATATAAGACTTCATCAGAATATAGCAAAAACAACTCAACTGAACCTCAAGATGTTACTTGTAGATCAGTAACTGCACAGAAAAGCACTAAAGGAGGAGCTGTCTCAATATACATCAACAACCAGCATACCTCTAGGGTGGTCAAACAAAATGACACCCTGGACCACCTTCTTGTGCAGATCACCAAAGACAAAATCCTGTACCATATCCTACAAAGCTATAGGTCATCCTCCATGTCCCAAGAAGCTAACAATGCATACTTGGACCTACTGGTGACACTTATCATCCAACCTAACATCCTACTCATGGGAGACTTTAATTATTCCTCTACAAACTGTGAATCCAATATAGCCTCAAATCTACAGGCACAGAGATGGATTTCATAAATAGAAACACCATTGAAAAAATAGTGAATACACCCACTAGAGGCTCTAACATACTGGACCTCATGCTTACAAATAAGGTACAATACTGCACCATCCCTCCATTTCTCATCCTCCCTGGTAAGGTCTGATCATAAAGCTTTCTCCTTCGAAAAGAAAATCCCATTAAAACCAATAACAGTTAGGAATGATTCCAAGGCAAATTACCTTTTATTTAGTGATAGACCATCAAAATGTAATGCTCATTCAAACCCGGAGAACACAGCAGCCTGTTCTGAATTGTTCTCTGAAACGCTGTACAACCATGTCAATGACTGCAAAGATGCTACTGTACCTACCAGAAGTAAGTCCAGGGCTAGCCCAGGAACAAACCACCTTGGTGGCATCCCAAATAAACAGAATATAGAACAAAAGGGAAAAAAATTATGGTAGAATCAGGAAGGGTAATTACCATAAAAATAGAAGTTCTTTCATCAAAGTCAATATCCAACTAAGAGAACTAATTAGGTTAAGCAAAGCCAACTTTGAGGTTAAGATAGCTTCCTATGTGAAAGATAACAATAAGACCTTCTACAGCTATGTCAGAAACCTCAAGGGCAAAACAAAGCAATATGCTGAACTGGTGTTTAATGGTGCCACATTCACTGAGACTGGCTATATAGCAAACCTGTTTGTGGACAAATTTAGCTCCCACTTTACCCACTCTCATCCCAACCATTCCCTCAAAAATACCCTCAAACATA
Source organism: Protopterus annectens (assembly GCF_019279795.1). NCBI lineage: Eukaryota > Metazoa > Chordata > Ceratodontiformes > Protopteridae > Protopterus > Protopterus annectens. The sequence continues at coordinate 1,654,963,692 of NC_056731.1, read as the reverse complement.
ACCCCTTCAGCTAAAACTAGGAAACATGTACTGGCTGCACTCACCAAAGCCAAGAACACGGCCTCAATGGGCTTGGATAACATCCCAGGATGCCTCCTAAATAGTGTAAAATATGACATCAGGACCCCTGGAGTCATTATTTAACTGTAGTCTTAAAGCAGGCTTTGTCCCATGTAAATGGAGGACTGTAAAAGTCATCCCCGTTAATAAGGCATGACCTTCAACAGATCCTGGAACCTACAGATCCATTAGTCTGACTAGTCTTATTTGCAAAGCCATGGAAATATTTATCATAAAAATGATCAATAAGGACATAGGAGACCTCCAGACAGTGGATACAACTCATTTGGCTTTGTCAAAGGAAAATCATGCTTATTGAATCTCCTGAATTTTTTTGAAAAGGTCACTAAGGCAACTGATGAGGAAAAATGGTACATACAGCCTACCTAGATTTGGCCAAAGTATTAGATACAATACCCCACTTGGGCATGGTCAACAAACTTATGGAACTAGGTAAAAACCCTTTTATAACACATCATATAGCTAGCTGGCTCACTGAAAGGACCCAGGAGGTTAGAATCAGTGAGACTACCTCTATAAAGAATCCAGTCACAAGTGGAGTCCCCCAGAGTTCTGTGCTGGGCCCACTATTCTGTGACATCTACTTCTCAGATGTCAAACCAATGTCAAAGGTCTTTAGCTGACCAAGTTCACAAATGACTGCAAACTATAAGCTATCACTGAATCCCTTCAGGAAGGTCTAATACAGACAAACGCTTGGTGCCAAAGCTGTGGATTAAAACTCAATACCAGGAAATGCATTATAGTACCCTTTGGGAAGTCTACCACCCTGGGGAACTACATCATAAATAAAACACCGTTCAAAATTGATTCACTAGTTGGCGATCTGAGAATTCATGTAGACAGTAACTTAGCCTTCAAAAAGCATGTGTCCAAGGTAGTAAGAAAATCCTTCGATGTTGCTCAACTTATAAGCAAGAGCATGGCATCTAGGTCCAGAAAAGTCATCATACCACTGTACTCAGCCCTCATCAGACCCATCATAGACTATAATTCCCCCTTTTGTTTGTACCTGGCCAGACACATTGTCAAAGGAAAAACAACTTCAAAAAGATCAACACACGGCAGGTTCAGGTTAAGGCACTTTAATCTTGCAGCAAGGAGACAAAAACGTGCTAATACAGAGTTTGTCTAGCTAGAATCAGGAAGTGAAGCTATTCTTATACATTTCTTACAAGACATTGCCTACCAAGCTGACGTAATAAATCACAAGTTCTTTCAATATTATTTCATAGCAGCTGTTTGTCTATGATTTTCTGCTGGCATATCAAGTGTACAGAAAAAAACTTCCTAAGAAAAACAACGTGGCCTTGATGACCACCAGTCAGATACAACTTCTCACTATGCAATGTTACCATTCAAGGTACTATGGCTAATTCAAGCACAAAGCAAGTACAGATTATAGTTCATTTCTTCAAGCAGTCTTTGATGTATCTTTCTTTTCTGCAGCTGTGCATGTTCTCATAACACAAACAGAGCTAATTGTTCAAGTTCAATAACATTATAGAAAACAGTATTGTTCTATTCATTCATTTTCCTGACCTAGCAGATAATCACCTGCTTCTCAGTAAATTTCCAAAAGGCATAAACATTCATTTTGCTGTGCTAGCAAATACTAGGTCAGAGAGCATCTTGCAATTTCAGAAAGCATACTGCAGTTTGAAAAGCATCTTGTAATTTCATACAGAATTAAGTTGTGCATAAAATAGAATGAAATGTGTTAACCCTTTTAGCTTCTAATAAGCACTAAACATATACATTAATACATATTTTTCTAACATTTCCCCCCTGTTAATACTTTTTATTCTATTTTCAAAAGCATAAACAGTTGCTTCTTCTCCTAACCTCTTTCTGTTCAGAATTTGCAGTTAAGAGAGTCATTTAGTTTAAACTTATGAAAGTGTTTAATTTTTCAACAGTTCTTCAATTTCAGCACTTTGATACAAAGTTTCAGAAACTTACATGTCTATAAAATCTTTGATTAATCTTTTCATGCAGGGAATACCACAACAAACACACACTCCTAATAGGAGTAATCCCACACAAATGGCAATCGGGATGTTCATTAGGATGCTACCCCACCCGCCAAACAAATTCTGGAAAAAAATCCGTCAATGGGTTTGGGCCTGGTTTGGTCATGGCCGACACTTGCTGAATCACCTCAAGATGGTCATTTATCTCATGCTGGTTGTCAGGAATATACAAACAGCACTCCTCTTTTATTAAAGTGCATGTACCACCTTTTGCCGCTAGGGTGAAGTCGAGAGCCATGTGGTTTTGAAGCACCACAGTTCTCATAGCGTTCAGTTCATCAGTCACTAATTCGCGAGCAGAAAAAGTTGCATTACTCATTACTTCGAGAAGTTTGGACAGTTTTCTCAGCTCCCAAATTGATTTCACAGTGCCATATGCAGGGGCTATACCTGCCCACGATATAATAGTGTCACTCAAGCCCATGTGTGTCAGTTTATCTTTGTTTTTCACGGAGTTATGGTTTCTCCAGCCTGCTTCGATTCGTCCCATTGGATTCTCAGGTCTCTTGATTGGATTTACAGGTTTCTTTGTGACCTCTCTGACATTTCAAATTCTTCCCTGAGGCAAAACTGCAGTGTGTCGTATGGCCGGAACCAGGTAACCAACTGCCGGACCAATTCTCAGGTACCCATTTGTATGCCTTTTTCCCCACACACAAAATAACAATTCTCTACTTTAGTATTAATATATACTTGCCCTGCATGAAACATTTTCTTATCAATGATAGATAGATATTTAAAAAGAACAGGATTACGTTGTACTTCATCAACCATTTTGTGCATTAGTTCAAAATAAGAGTCATAGTTTGTATCACAAATATAACCTGCATTATTAGCTTTGATATAACATTTGTAAGGAACAGTCACATTACAATTGCTCCAACCCACCTGTACAGTATAATTTTTGTAAAAACATACAATTCCCTTTTGTGTAACAGGCAGGTACAATGCTATTTTGTCTTGTGATTTCACAGTTGTAGTATCAAAAATCAAATTTTCCCAGGTCTCATTGACCCCTAGGGGGACAGCAGTCATTAATAATCCCCCGTATGCTGTTGGTATAGCTGTGCAGATCCAGCAATTCGAAACATTAAAAGTTTCAGCATACACATATTTAATTGCTTGGTAAGTGTTAAAGTTTGGATGCCTGTCTATAAGTAACAAATCTCGTTTATTCAGTTCAGCTCGTGTGGCTGGAAAAAGAAAAGGCCACAACAAGAAGATTAATGTTATCAGTATGGCCAACAGAATGATCATGCAATACTTCTGAGGTTGTTCTATATTTCTATTTGCTCTGTATCTGGTAATTTTGTTCTTGTGTAACAGTAACAAGTTTTTTGTCCAGTTCAAAGTTTTTAACCAATTTACAGTGTGTCAGATGAATCCAGAATGCTCGCTTTGCGATCTTGACTGCAGTGGGTGTTGACAGTAGCACTTGGTACAGCCCTTCCCACGTCGGTGAGGTCTAATTCTTCTTCTTGATGACTTTCACCCAGACCCACGTGCCTGGGACTACTGCTGCTTCTGATGGTCTGGTTTGTCCTTTATCTGAAACAGAATTTAACTGCAAAGGTTGTTTATTACTTAAAAGTCATCTCATGTATTCTGCAAGTGAACAGTCAGCCTCCTGGTCTGCAGGCATGAGAGGTTTCCACTGAGGTATATAATATGCCCTCCCAAACAGTATTTCAAAAGTAGTTAACCCCTTTGCATTTGGAACAGTTGTCATGCTCAACAGTGCCAGAGGCAGGCAGTGCACCCAGTTCTTTTGTGTCTCACTAATTAATTTCCTAAGTTTGTTTTTCAAAACCCATTATGTCTCTCTACTAATCCTGCGGATTGGGGGTGATATGCACAATGGTTCTTTAAGGAAATTCTGAAATATCGGCTCAACTGTTGTATTGTTTGATTTATAAAGTGTGTGCCATTGTCACTGTAGATCTTTTCTGGTATGCCAAATCTAGGAATAATTCCTTTAACAAGGACTTTTGCAGCAGTAGCCGCATCTGGATTTTTGGTCGGAAAATCTTCCACCCATTTGGAAAACATATCTATAATGACAAGACAATACTTCTTATTTTCGCATTTGTTTAGCTCTATGAAATCCATACAGATAGTATGGAATGGGTATGGTGGTGTTGGGAAACTCCCTTGCTTAGGCTTCAATGCCCCTTGTGCATGATGCTTGTTACAAACATGGCATGCTGCACAAAAATTTTTTGTGTAGTTTGTAAATCCATATGCAGTGAACACTCGGTTCACTAACTGTACCATACCCCCTGTTGAGACATGGCACTGCCCATGGCTCAACAAAGCTGCATATCTAAACAAGTTAGATTGCAAAATTGGTTTTCCTTCTTTGGAGATGTACAGCCCTTTCTCAAGAATTGCTCCTCTTATTATCCATTTCTGTTTTTCTATTTTCGTAGTAAGTGTCTGCATTGTTTTCAACATTTCTAAATCTAAAATCTCAGAAGGTTGTAATTCCTCACTCAAAAGAAATACTTCAGAAGCTGAAGCTGCCTGCTTTGCAGCTGTATCAGCTCTCGCATTACCTTTTGAAATCCTATCCTGTTGTTTGGTATGAGCTATACATTTACAAATAGCTACTTTCTGAGGTAACTGAATGGATTCTAACAAATCTAAAATAAATTGCGGATGATTAATCGGTTTACCAGTAGATGTTATCATTTCTCTATTTTTCTACTGTTGTGCAAAAACATGTACAGTAGAAAAAGCGTACTGGCTATCAGTAAAAATGTTCACACATTTACCCTTTGTCAAGGTACATGCCCTTGTCAAGGCAATCAATTCTGCTGCTTGTGCAGATAAGCTGTGTGGTAAAGACTTTGCTTCTAAAATCTCAGTATCAGAAACTACTGCATACCCCACTAGGTTCTGTCCTGTAGGACCCTTCCTGCATGAGCTGTCCACGTAATATGTCACCTCAGCATCATCCAAAGGAACATCCATTAGATCTTTTCTAGGCAGTGTCTTTTGCTCAATTTCCTGCAGGCAGCTGTGTGGTGTGCCATCCGCAGGGGTCGGGAGCAAGGTAGACAGATTTAAAGCTGTACATCGTTCAATTGTCATATGAGGTTGGCTCAAGAGTATAGTCATACAGGAAAGATATCTAGCAGGAGAAAGATATGCTACTTTTTCTTGCAGTAAAATAATCGCGACTGCATGAGGCACTCTCAATGTGAGAGGGTGGAACAACACTACTGAGGCCAAAGCCTGTACTGCCATTGCAGCTGCAACTACTGCTTGTACACAGTGGGGCAGGGATCGCGCCACTGGGTCCAGCTGTGATGAATAGTAAGCTATGGGACGGTGCTTATCCCCATGTTGCTGTGTTAACACTAATGTCATGTAACCTTGCTTACAATCTACAGTTTGGAAAAAAAGTTTATGATAGTTTGGTAATCCTAAAACTAATGAGGATGCTATCAATTGTTTCCGTTTGCAGAAAGCTGATTCTGCTTCTGGTGTCCATTGTAATAAATCTTGTGCTGCCATAGGCTTCTTGTATATCAAGTTGGTCAGTAGGGCAGACTCCAAGGCATAGTTTGGAATCCATCTCCGACAGAAATTAGTCGTGCCCAGGAAGGACATAATTTCCTTCTTGGTAGTCGGTTTGGGTGCTTGTAAAATTGCTATTTTCCTATCTTCATCTAATGTTCTGCCTTTGTTGGATATTACATATCCCAGGTATTTAACCTGCTTTCTCCAAAGCTGCAATTTGTTTTTGTTTACTTTATGTCCTTGAGTGGCTAGAAATTGTAGTAATGCTATGGTATCTTCTCTGCATTCTTGCTGGGTGGGGGCTGCCAGCAGGATATCATCTACATAAAGTAAAATTTGGCTGCCTCTTGGTAGGCTAAATCCCGCCAAGTTGCTTGCCATCTCTTGTGCAAATATTGTTGGACTTTCACAATACCCCTTTGGTAGTCATGTATATGTAAACCTTTTCCCCTGAAATGTGAATGCAAACCAATGTTGGCTTTCAGGGTGTATCAGTATCGAAAAGAACGCATTGCTAATATCTACCACAGAAAAATACTTCTGTTGAGTCTTTAAATCATTCAATAGGGTGTGTGGATCTGGCACGGTAGGTGCTCTAGGTATTACTGCATCATTTACAGCTTGTAAGTCTTGGACCATACGCCATTCTCCATTTGCTTTCCTGACAGGAAATAAGGGTGTGTTACATGGTGAATCGGGAGATTCTACCAGTACTCCTTCCTTAAGTAAAGCTGCTATTATAAGTTTGATTCCTACTTCTGCATCCTTTCTTAAGGGATACTGTCTTTTTTGAGGTCTAAATGCTGATTTTGGCATAATAGTAACTGGTCCTGCTGTACAAATTAGTCCTACATCTGATTTCCCTGTTGACCAGAGAGTTTCTGGTATGCTCCGTAAGGCATTTTCTTCCTCTTCTAGTAAGAGTGCTAATCAGCTGTCCTCGCTAGACTGCAAGTGTACAGCTGGGTGTGTTTGTGTTATCCAATTTAACTTCTGCTTCTGTACTCCCTGTTCTGACAATTCTAACTCTGTTTGCTTTTCCCACTTTCTGACTTTTTCTCCTAGGTCTGCCCATTTCACATTCTTGTCCTTAGTTAAACTAACATGTGGTAATCGATTAGATTTATAGAGTGCAAAGAATTCCTGGGGCAATGAACAGCTAACTACACTGTTCCCTTCTGTGTCCCAGTATAGATTATGTAATACTAATCTGTTTGCATGGATTTTAAACAGTTCTTGCTCATATTCCTTATCAGGTCCTGGTGTGCTACAATAATACAGAGTACAGTGCAACAAATGTTGTTTATCAGTGTCAAGGGAGGGGGACTTACTGATGGCTACGTTCATCAGTTCTTTGGTTACTGCCCCTGGACCAGTCGTGACTAAGTCCTGGCTGTACCAATAAAATGTTTCACCCTCCGGTCGCACCACAAAAGTATCCATTTGTCGCTGTGCTTCCATACCCTGCATAGTAAGAACTACTGCTATGCCAAATATCTGCATAAGATCTCTGCCCAAAAGGTTTACTGGGCATTTTGAAGAAACAACAATTTTGCTTTTCTGGGTCATCCCTGAAACAGGGTCAGTTATAGCTATATTATGGGAGAGTGGCTCCTGATACAGCTGTCCATTAGCTGCTTTCACTAATATGTAATCAAGTGATTCTGAATTTTCTGGTAGTTTGGAAGGATGTATCAGGGTTCGTGAAGCCCCTGAGTCACACAGGAATTTAACTTCCCTCCCTTCTACCAGAAGTGTAACTTCCTGTTTTGTGTCTGCTAAATAGAGCTCTAGGCTCAATAATGCTAGGTCCAAAATTTCAGTTTCTTCACCATCTGTGATTTCTTGTACTTCCTCTATTTCTTCTATCACATCCTCTACTCCTTCTATCACATTTGCATTTGTCTTTTCTCGGTTACTCCCTTCTAGTGATTCTTGACTATCATATAGTCAGTCCTCACCCTCCTTATCTTCCATGGCTACCGTCTTGTTTTGTTTGCAATCCCTTGCTAAATGTCCCTTCTTTCTGCACTTAAAACATTCACCCCTTTTCTTTCTCTCTTCAAACTCTTCTGATCGTTTATCAGATTGTTTGTTTCCTTGGGCATTTGTCTTGCCCTTTTTTCCGGACTGTACTACATAAACTTCTGCTTGGGCTTTCTTTTTCTTTTTACTGTTAAAATGCCTTTCGGCATGTCTAGCATATTCAAGTAGTGACTGTAATCTACTTGTACGATGGTCTACCATGTGCTTTGTAATAAAGCTGCTTATAGGCAAAATACTGCCTTTCAAAAATGCATTCTTTAGTTGCTGCTCATACGGGGAATCATGTGTTTGGTCTTCAGGTACCTGCATTCCACAATGGTTATTAAAACACTCTAATAATCTAGCATAATATCTATCAACAGTTTCACCTTCCTGTTGAATGCATTGATTAATGCAAGTCCAGTCTGCCCTAGGTTTCCACTTCTCAGAGATTCGGTCTGTTAGACCTTTCACTCTGTTATCCAGTTCTGCGTTGCTATGTGGGAGTGGCTTGTGTTCTGCATCACGGGGATTCCAGTTGCCACTGATCATGTGCCAATCTGGACCTACGATTTGTCTAACTACTTTTTCTACTTCTTCTCCATTTAAATGATAACTTAACCTCATGCCCTGTAAGCCTTCTAAGAATTTTCTAAAATTAACTTTTGGATGGGGAATTCCCTCTGTGGCTTTCCGGATATCTTCCGGTGTCCACAGTCTATATTCTAGGAGAGTCAGGTACTGTCCTGCCTGTCCTGCCTGTCCTGCCTGAGGATTTGGTACTTCTATGAGTGGACATATCTCTTCTTCACTCATAGCTCATGAATTTTTGTTTATTTGATATAACTCAGTATCCCCTCTTAATTTATGTGTTTGAGACCTAGTCTCGATGGGATCTCTGACATACTGTCTTGGCTTCGCGGTAACAGCCGGGTATAGCGGAGGTGGACCAGCTTGTCCACTCACTTCATATTCTGGTGCGGGAAGTGGAGGGGGCAGAGGGGCTGATGCTATTACCAAGTTATTGTCTTCTTCATCTAGAAACATAGCTTTTGAATTATTACTTTTTTGTTCCCTACGGTTTGCTTCCTGAATCCACCTGTGTGCCTGAGGAATGCCTAATTGACGTTTCTTTTTTACCTGACCTTTTGCGCTGGTTTTCAGCTGTTTGATAAGTTTAATAAGTGAGGATTTTTCTAATTTGGCATCAAATTCATATTTATTAACCCATTTTGTATAGTATCTATCATTGTCGGCACGCTGTAATTGCATATATTTTGCATCTTCGGTTAGCGGTGGATCTTGGGAACTTTTGTGCACTTATTACCCATATTGTTTTAACTGTTAAAAAATGTTACGTAACCCTTCTTATTTCACGTGGTACCACGATTTTCTGCTTCACAGTTTATCTAGAATAACTGTCTTACCTATTCTGTTTCCCTGGTCTATGACAAGACTGCAATCTTTCTGTTCCTGACTTGTACAAAACAAATCTCCTGACAGATGATTCAAATCAAGTCCTTGATCTAAAACAGAAAAAAGGTAAATCTCACCTTACCTGAGCCTCCGTGATTGACCGTCTCTGGTTCGCGTGATAACTCGTCCTCCAGTCACAGATCAGAAAAGTGGCTGGCCTCTTTTGAATGACAATTCAGTCGGAGGTCTTTCAGAGCAGAAGAACCAATGTGGTTTCTTCCCTGTACAGTTTCATGCCACCTGGCCCATCTGACCTGAGGCGAAGAGAGAGTTTCTGGCTCGAAGGACCAATCTGTCAAAGGAAAAACAACTTCAAAAAGATCAACACACGGCAGGTTCAGGTTAAGGCACTTTAATCTTGCAGCAAGGAGACAAAAACGTGCTAATTCAGAGTTTGTCTAACTAGAATCAGGAAGTGAAGCTATTCTTATACATTTCTTACAAGACATTGCCTACCAAGCTGACGTAATAAATCACAAGTTCTTTGAATATTATTTCATAGCAGCTGTTTGTCCATGATTTTCTGCTGGCATATCAAGTTTACAGAAAAAAACTTCCTAAGAAAAACAACGTGGCCTTGATGACCACCGGTCAGATACAACTTCTCACTATGCAATGTTGGCATTCAAGGTACTATGGCTAATTCAAGCACAAAGCAAGCACAGATTATAGTTCGTTTTTTCAAGCAGTCTTTGTTTGATGCATCTTTCTTTTCTGCAGCTGTGCATGTTCTCATAACACGAACAGAGCTGATTGTTCAAGTTCAGTAACATTATAGAAAACAGTATTGTTCTATTCATTCATTTTCCTGACCTAGCAGATAATCACCTGCTTCTCAGTAAATTTCCAAAAGGCATAAACATGAATTTTGCTGTGCTAGCAAATATTAGGTCAAAGAGCATCTTGCAATTTCAGAAAGCATACTGCAGTTTGAAAAGCATCTTGTAATTTCATACAGAATTAAGCTGCACATAAAATAGAATGAAATGTGTTAACCCTTTTAGCTTCTAATAAGCACTAAACATATACATTAATACATATTTTTCTAACACACATGCAACAGTTTGAGCCTCCCCAAAGGTTCCTTAAGAAAAGAATACAAGAAGTAAACATAATGTCCTATGCTGATTGCCTCAAAGCCCTCCTGTGTCCATTATGTTTGCGCAATGACCCACAATACTTATTAACAATGCATGCAACTAGGCAAGAGTGCATGAATAACAGCTCACTAAATGTCCTTCTTGCAGCAACAGACTGGACTTTTGGAAGAGTGAGTAGGAGTATGGTGCAACAATATGGAAGTACAACCACCAGCAGAGTTTGTCAATAATGCACATACCTTGATGGTGCTTTGCACAATCTTGTACACACAGTGGAGGCAAGAAGTTATGAGGCAGCATTAAAGGGGCATGAAGCTTCTGTGCTGATCTAGTTTTTGACCAACTTAAAGAGGGAAATGGTTAGATAAGAAAATAGTGAAATGGAGTGGGAAGCAGAAGATAGAACATAAGCTAAGGAATTAAGGAATCAGCAGGATGGATGTGGGGGTCAGGTGCCCATTTTGTATGTGTGTGTGTGTGTGTGTGTGTGTGTGTGTGTGTGTGTGTGTGTGTGTGTGTGTGTGTGTGTGTGTGCATGTGTGTGTATTATAGGAAGAAAAGTTGAGGAAGATAGTACAAATAAATATAGAGCAAAGACAAGACTGACAGGGAAGGTGCTGCACAATCAGAGATGGTGAAGACAGTGGAGAAGTAGGCATCAGAAACACAGAGGAAAGACAATGGTGATGGTGAGGACTGAGCAAAGGTTGGCATAGACACAAAAGAGAGGGAAGCTGCAGGATGAGGGATAGGATCAGGTGCAAGGCTGCACTCTCTGACAGCCAAGACTCAGTGACAGATTATTCACCACCTTAGTCTCCCTCACACAAGCGGCCCTGGCTCTTATATTAATGTCAGTGTGGGGCAGAGAAGAAATTTCATGAGTCACATGAGAAGGGCCTCAAGATAGCCCAATCAGGCATCCAACCACTCTTCAATAATGTCTCCCACCATCTCCTCTAGCTACCGCTAGGTAACACATGTGTCACCCCACTATTGCTGCTGCAGGAAGTGTTATTGTAGCACCTTTCTGAGCAGGGCCAATGGCAGTGGCTGCTGTTGCTACCTGGGGGTGGAGGTGACAGAGGCAACTGGTGACACCACTCAGTGTGTTGTTGGTGGTGATGGTGTACTAACCACCAGTGGTGGGATGACAGGCCTGGATGGTGGCAGTGGTGCTGGTCTGGCTGATGCTGTGGCATATCAATGTAAAATAAATGAAGACAAACAAAATAAATATATATATATATAAAATGAAAAGGATAGTGAGAAAGAGAATGAGGAGCGAGAAAAGTCCATACACAATGCAAAGAGCATGAAACAACACTCCATTGTAACACTGATGTCCCAGGAACCAATCCCAAGGGGGCTAGAGCCTACAGGTTCCTATGCCTGAAATCTCAAAGGTACTTCATTTACATACTGGGTTACATCCACAGTCTGAAAGAAAACTGTAGGGAAACACACATTAATGCTGTGTATCCTTCACTTGCAGAATAATCGAGACAGCAATATAAACCCTTGGGAACTTGAAACCACAATCCATCACCTATAATTTCCAAGGCACTGCATTTAAATACTGCACTACATCAATGGTTAAGACAGCTCTAGGGAAGCAGATAATAATGGTGTGTATCACACACTTGCAGAATAAGAGAGGCAACAATAAATAAACCTCTGAGGGCTTGAACCCACAATCTTCATCAACTATAGTTTCTAATACACTGCATTTATATACTTAGCTACATTAGTATCTGAGAAAATCCTTTAGGGAAGCACATGGTAATGGTTTGTATCACAAATTCGCAGAATGAAAGATACAACATGCATCTCACTGTGACTTGAACGCACAACCTTCAGATCAGGTAATATCCAAGGCACTCCAGTCATACCACTCAACCACTTAGAGCAAGAAATCTGGACAAAGCCATAACTAAAAGTGTGGCAAAGGCCCAAAAATAATGACAATATTTAAATACTGCTCTTACAAACTTAGAAAGTTAACAGAATAACAGATTTTGCATTAGCATGAATTTTCTGAAGGGTATGAAGTCTGAAACTCAAATGTCTGTCATTATTTTCCAACTTCAGTCTTTAATGATTTGCAACTAATTTGCCAGAAAAACACAATTTTATAAAAAAATAGATAGGAAATATGAGGCAAAAATCTGGACATTATATGAAAATAATAGTTATAATAATAATGTACAGTTGAGAGATATGACTCCAATTATATGCAAAGCAACATGAGCAGTCTAAGGGAAGCCTGCTCTGAAGCTCACACTAATGCATTGTATCACCTGCTAGCAGAGCAAAAGGTCTACTAAGGGGGACGCTGAACCCACTGTCAGCATTATAGTAGGACAGCAGCACCTTAATATGTTGAGCTACATGTATTAGTGCATGAAACTTGCAACCACTGACATCTGTATAATCAACTCTATACTGTTCATAGTCAATACTGATGTGCCACCTAAGTGCCAATACTGTATACAACATGGTGTTACATCTATCTCCCTTTATGATGACTAAATCTTATATGGGTAGTTGTATTTCCTAAGATATTTATTCCACTTGCAGTAAATTATTAACATAATACTTTATATGATAGATCCTAAGCAGCTTGACAGTGTACAACATAACTTGCATGGATGGTGCTAATGTATGTAGGGTGTATGTCACTGCTAGCAACTCATGTGCATCTAAGAAGTAAGTAATACTCTGTGCATTACATAATGTGGCAACTGTTTGAAAAACACATACCTGTTCTCAGTGCTGGTATGACAACTGACTTTATTAACATGTCAAGCGACAACACCTGTTACAAGTACACCACCCCAGTGTTCCCTGAGGAGCTTAAGCGTCCTCCTGTACAGCTGCACATTTTCTTCAATCTGCTCAGGGTCTGTGGAGAAGGAAATGGGAGTCAGTTAGAAATTGCATGGCAAATAGTGGCAGTTTTCATGTGGATGTGTAAGCCGTGGCATATTTACAGTACATAGGTGGTGGCTGCACTCTTACCTCAGCCTCCCATCTGCCCAGGAAGTGTGGGTTTCTATGACTTAGATCACTATAATGGTGGTGGCATTGCTCACTATTATGAGGCATGCATGTAGCATGCGCAATTCTTTGTGCCAGGCTACTCCGAGTGTCTGCCTTATATTGTGGCCCTTTTTACTGCTCATTAAGGCGCCTTCACCTGTAATGTTGGTAAGGGAGATGAGGTAACATTTTTGTTTCCTCACAACACCACCTTTGTAACTTAACTCCGTTTCTAAAACCACAATACAGTAACAGTTTCCAGAGAAAAATGCTTGAAATTTTGTATAGACACAACCAATTTTGGCTATGTCAACTGCATATCAATGATGCGCAGCTCAATTGTGCAACAGGTGGAGAAAAAGTCCAGTATAAGTAATCCATGATAAATGTTGTATAACATAGTTGGAAATCTGGAGTATGTCAGCCTTGCCTTTTGCTAGATGATGTCCAATAACTGGTCATTTGTTCCCATCCAGTGACAGCTCCCTGCATGATACCCTAAGCACATTGCAGCAAGAAATCAAGTTATTTGGAAGCCTTAAATGCCCATGAGTGAGGTGAGTTTATTCTTTTGGCCAGATTAAAGGGTGGCAATAGAAGTATAGGGAAATGATAAAAAGGGAAACCAAACAAAAGGTAAAACATAATGTAAAAAACGAATGCATGAGCATGATGGAGGTGAGGAAGGTGGGATAAATATTTTTGTGAGACAGGTGTCCATTTATTATGCAACAAGAGAAGGTAAGTTAGGGAAGGGAGGAAGGGAAGTAATACGGATAAGGTAGTTAGCAAGGGAAGACAGACAGACAAGACAGAAAGGGCATGTGGTAACAGAGTAAGGGAGGGGAGATCTAAATGACAAAGTAGGCATCAAGCATGCAGAGGGAAGACAAGGATGAGGACAGTATTATGCAAAAGGGAGGGGAGCACCATGATGGGGAAGAGGAAGGGGTCCCACAGCTGCTGCAATCCAGTGGGGGCTTACTTAACACCCTGGATGCAATTAACAGAAGGCCCTGTCTCTGATGGTGGACATGCTGCTGGACAGGAATGTGACTCAATGAGTTATTGGAGGAGATTCTCTGTGAGACCATTTGGGCATCTAATCACCTGTCATGTAACTCTTCCACAGTGTTTGCCAGCCACAGATGCATGGCAAAGATAGCACCTCCACTGGCACTGCTACCACTGGATGCAACAGTCCCAGCATCTGGTGCAAGACTATCTGTAGTCAGTGGTGCAGCTAGGTCAGGACATGTAGACATGAATGCGGCAGGCTGGGACCCAGATGTTGTGAGTGCAGTTGGCAGTAGTAGTGGCACTGTTGCTTCTACTTGTAGGAGGCCAACAGGCCTTGTCTGAGGGATGGGCACAGGTCAAGACATTGATGCATATAATAGCAAAATAAATGAAGAAAAACAAATAAAAAATGTATGTAATAGAAAGCATAGTGATAAAGAGGGTGGGGAAAGAAAGTACACTTAAAAATGAAGCTGAAACACATTTTATGATGTGCCAAATGCACTACAATGGTATATCTATTATAATTCAGTGGACAACAAATACATTTCTCAATTTACCAAGGTTGCTGGCATAAACAGGTGAGAGTTAGCTTAAACCCATAGCCATCATCACCTGTTTCTGGAAGATAAAGCATTATTGTGTTGAACTACTTAAATAACCCAACAGGGGTATGTAGTCCAATACACAGTAAGTGTACATATACAAAGAAAAATGCAGCTCAGACATACATTCTGTCACAGGTACTATACTCAAAGAAAAAAGTATGAAATTATATTAAGGGAAGAGATCCAGATATGTGAGCGATGTAAATGCACTCATCTTGCTGAAGGGGTCTATATAACATATGTCTGGTTGGCTTTTTTTAAATATTTACTGAAATATGTAAAAAAATAAAAGAAGAGGAACCGACATAAGCAAAAATAAAGTTATGTGACCTACTTTTTCTATAAACAACCTTCCTGGAGTCAAAAATATTAAAACATTGTTATGTTACTGGACTGAAAAGTCAGAATCAGTCATCTCAAAATTGTAAGTAAGAACAGGAACAGCAATTTGGTTTATTGCTTGGACTTTATTCCTAGATATCAATGTTGTGTTCAGTATTGAATTTAGTCTCCTGAAGTATTCCTTACTGAGTTTTATTTGCATTTGTTGATGTTTTATGGCCGATCCTTCAATTCCCAAATATTTATATACTCCTTCCTGCTCAAGTTCCTTTATATCACATTGCTGTCCCAGATTGATATTTTCTTGATACTGCAGCTTCCCTGCTTTAAAAGTTGCTCACAACTGAGGAGACAAGTGAGAATGCCAGGAACATCATACTGGTGCCAGCTTATGCCATGGCCATCATACTGGTGCCAGCTTATGCCAAGACCATCATACTGGTGCCAGCTTATGCCAGAACCATCATACTGGTGCCAGCTTGAGTTTTCTGTTAGCCATACCTCCATCTAATGTGGTGGGCTAATATCATAGGAGCATGCACTGGTACCATGAGGTACCAGCCACCATGTACATACTAACATATCCTTCATATTGTATGCATCCATGAAACCACAGCAGTAACCTTGTACTGTTACAGCATAACCACCAGAACTTCTGTGTGTCAGACATGTGCTCTTAGCATGCCTCCACACTCTTGAGGAGAGAAAAACAGGATAAGTGTAATCATTTCTCCCCTCATCCATGCCATCACCAATGAAAGTCACAGTCAGAGCTTCATCCCCCTATGCTAATAGGAATTGGCAAATAGATTTCATGTAATACCACTGAAACTATTTCATTAGAGTAGCTAATGACTTTTTAATGATTCATGAATTCATAAATTCATAGATTGTTACTACGGTCTATGGTAGTTGATTTAGGTTGAGTTTGAAGAGGGTCAGGGAGGAGCTCTGTTTCATGTAAACTGGAAGCTTGCTCCAGAGAAGTAACAGTTTCTGGGAGATTTATATAGCTCTCCAGCATGACCCGTTCATGTCAGAGGCTAGATTAATATCCCTGGAACAAGTGACCCTCCTGCAGTTTTATTTACAAATGTGTAGCATTTCCATTTGGGCCGGATCAGAGACTGCCCTGTAATCCAAGCACAGGTCACCCTCAGGAACCTGTAGGAGAATGACTACAGTGACAGGGCTTTTAGTCTTTCTACATAAGACTTGTTTTTTGTGTACCCTGTTATTTCTTGGTAAAATACCTCTGTGGTCTCTCCAATTGTTGCAGGTGTCTGATGAGGTACATGCAAAAGGGAGCATTGTACTTAACTATTGTTCTGATGAGGGGTGGGTATAATAAAAGTATAACATCCTTAAATCTAGATGTGATGCCTTTGCTTATAAGACGTGCCACATGGAAGGATTTCCATATTACTGTGGATATGTAGTGGTCAAAGTTCAGATTGCTATCAACCTGAGTACCCAGGTCATGTACCATGGGAACTACACATTGGGGGTGCTGTCTATAATGTAATTAGCAGGGATGTCAGCTTGCCCAAAGGGAATAATAATGCATTTTTGAATTAAGCTTTAAAATGTGGCTTTGGCACTAATACTTGTCTGCATTAACCCTGTCTGCAGTATATTAACATCATTGGGGAACTCAATGATTGCTCCCAATTTACAGTCATCAGAGAAGTTGGTCAGCCACAGGCTGTACAAGTTTTCCCCTGGACTTCAGAGAAATGAATTCCAAAACAGTAAGAGGTCCAGTACAGAACCCTGTGGTACACCACTGTTTACTTGTATTTTGTTAGATGCAAAGTCACCAACTTTGACAGTATGTGTCCTATCAGTGACCCAGTAATCAACTCATCTGGTAAAGTGGGGGTTAATTCTCAACTGGCAGAGTTGCTCTATAATACCTGAGTGGGGGATTGTGTCAAATGCCTTGACTAGGTCAAGATATGTGTTAGGCACTGTCTATCTTTTGTTCAGGGCCTTGGTGACTTTCTCGAAGAAGTCAACCATGTTTAACAGGCATAATTTAATTTTAATGAATTTGTTACCTATGTCCATGTTAATAAGGTCTATAATGATTCTTTCCATGGCCTTGCAGATTTGGCTAGTCAAGCTTATGGGCATATAGTTCCCAGGGTCAGTTGATGGTCTCATTTTGTGCAGAGGGATTATTGTTGCTGTCCTCCATTTGGCTGGAACATAGCCAGTTTGCAGGCTGTAGTTAAACAGAGATCCAAGTGGGTCTGCTAGGTCATGTTTTACGTTGTTTAAAAGGCAACCTGGGTTGTTGCCTGGTCCCATTAATGTTGTGTTTTTGGCCTTGGAGAGTGAAGAGATGTCCTTCACTATTGAGATAATAGGCTGAGGAATGGTGGCAGGTATACTTTGGGGGATGACTGGAGGGGATGAGGGAGGTGAAGTTTGCTCCAAATCTGTCAGCTAGCATGTTGGTTATTACCTCCAGTTGAGTATATGTGGTGCCATCCACTACCAGTTCATCACAAAGCTGGGTATTCCCTTTTAGATTTCTGATGTAGGTGAAGAATGCCTTGTGATTATCCTTAGCTAGGGAAGCTATTTTTACTTCATAATTAGCTTTGGAGGACTTGACAAGATCTCTAATTGGTTTGTTTAAGTTACAGAGGGATTTCTTCCTCTGCTAAGCCAGTTCCCTCTTGTTCTTAGACATTAGTTTCTTTCTGTTGTTGTATAGCTTGTATATACTAGGTGTCCCTCAGGCTGGCTTGTTTTTTCAGTAAGATCTGGTTTTAATCTGGTTAGGTACTGCCAATTCTATACAATTGCTTAAATGGTTCTATAGGGCATTAGTGTACACCTCTGCATAGCAGTCTGTGTTATCTGTATTCAAGAGGGCTTTGAAACGTCTTATGTCATCACTTATTAGGAGGAAATTTGTCTTTGAAAAATTCTTAAACATTTTTGAGCTTGATGGGTTATCTGGTCTTATAATTACATGAAATGAGACTGATTTATGATCTGATCTTACCAGGGAGGCAGCACATGGGGGGGGGGGGGTGCAATGCTCTCCCATGTTAGTGAGTACTATGTCCAGGACATTTCAGCCTCTTGTGAGTGTGCTGACTAGCTGTTCCAAAGCATTTGCAGTGACAAAGTCCAAGAACCTCTGAGGCAGCATGTTTGTGGTCACGTATGTTTCCCAGTCGATGATAGGATAATTAAAATTACCCAGGAGTAAGGTGTTGGGCTAATTGCAAGTGACTCCAGTAAGTCCAGGTATGCTGTGCACTTTTCCTGTTTCATGGTGGGGACCTATAGCTAGTTATGATGTGGTAAGGGGCTTTGCCTATAGTTAATTGGACATGGAGTAGCTCAAGAGAGTCTTGCTGTCTGACCAGTTTCGAGGTGTAGTTATCCTTAATGAAAATGGATACACCTTTCCTTTGCTTCTTTCACCTTCAGTCTGTGGTCTGAACGTATGTATGGAAAGCATTGCAGCCCTGCATAGCCAAGATACGTTCTGCACCCTTGAACCATGTCTCAGTGACTGCACAAGTATCAGCATCTTCAAAAAGTGAGGAATACTTCCAGGGAGTGCAGTTATTGTTTAGACTCTTAGCATTAAGCAGCAAGACCTTGAGTTTATCTAGAGAGGATTTTGTTATGTTGGGAGGTTGGTTATTTTGACACTGCCTAAAAAGGCAAAATAGGGGTGGCTAATGCCTTTGCCAATATCTGAAAGCCTAGAGGAGACAGGTGCAGACCACCTCTGGCACAGCAGCATGGCCTACTGACCATGTCTTCCCAGGCTGACACATATTGGATTTCCTTACACTGACACCAAGAGCTAAGCCAATTGTTAAAGTCAATAATTTTTTGTTTGTATTGTGGCATCATCCTTGGAGAAGGTAGAATGTTGCTTAAGGCTAGGATTATACCTGCCTGTGACACATAATTGGAGAACTCAGTCATGTCTATTTTCATATAGTCCAGTGAGGTACATCTCAAATCATTCACCCCAACATGGACTATGAGGGGGTCATAGCAGTACTTGTAGTTGAGTTACTTGAATGCTTGAGTGACTTGATGTATCCTGGCACCTGAAAGGCAGCTAACAGTAACTCGCTCCTTATCCTGCCTGATGAGGGGAACATCCATGTGTCTCACAATTGAGTCATCTATGGCCGATATGTTAGGTTTTGTAGTGTTACATCTTATGAACTTATTTGCTGAGACACTAGTGTGTGTTGTATGTTGTGGCTGTTTTTCGCATTGTTTTGTATGCAAGTGGTTTCCATTCCATTTGGGAGGCCTGTGAACTTTAGGTAAATTACTGGTGAGCACCTCTGGGTGGCCATGATGGTGCAGTGGTTAGCATTGTCGCCTCACAGTAAGAGGTTCTCTGGTTCGATCCTCACCTGGGGTGCCTTCTGTGTGGAGTCTGCATGTCCTCCCTGTGGTCGTGTGGGTTTTCTCCGGGTGCTCCGGTTTCCTCCCACATTGCTGTAGGTGGATTGGACAATCCAAATTGGCCCCAGGTGTGAGTGTGTGCCTTCAGTGGAAGGTTGGCGCCAAGCTGGCAACTCAACACTGTAAAACTCTACTGCCAATCATGAGCAGACAGGTGATCCACTGTGGCGACTCCTAACTGGGAAAAGCCGAAAGAAGAAGACTGGTGAGTACCTCTGCATATGTGGGTTTATGTGTTGTATCCTTATTTAGTGTGGGAAGTGCATGTATGCTGACAACCTGTTTGGCATTTGATTTATCCTAATGTGAGAATCTTGTTGCCAGTTTCATAGTATAACTACATCTCTCACATAAAGTATTTGTTTGTTGCAGGAGTAAGTGGTTGTCAATATACATTGCCTCAGGATGCCCATCTCTATCAGGCTGGCCAGAGAGATGATGGGAAACTGCTCATCCATGATAGCAGGCTCTTGCTGTATGTTTTATAAGGGAAGGGAATGGGTTAATTTGACAGGACTGTGCTGGTAGCGTAGAGACTACAAGAGGAACCTCTACTTTCTCTAGGCTAAGGTTGATTAATAAGGCAATGCTGTTCAGTGTGCAATCAAGTTGCTCCTACAGCAGCAGAAAAGCTTGGAAAGGTGTTTAGGGAAATACTAAGTTTCTAGGCTTTTGTGTCTATACAGGGCACTGCTAACTGCTGCTGCACAAAGAGCAGTGCAGTGCAAACACAAGGCTTAAATATGAACAAAGAGAGGCAAGTTTTAAGCTAACTACCAATTAGGAAAGCACATAATAAGCCTTCCACCAGCAATCTCCAACTCAGAAAGGTTAGAGCAGCAAACTACTGCCACAAGGGTGCAGAAAAACACCTTCTTAATGTAGAATAGATGGTTTGGAGCCCAAGCGTAACAAGACCACACAAACTACCTACAACAGTCTTACAACTAACATATACAGTGTAATACAGTGCAATTAACTACTTAAAGCAGTGGCAAACAGTACAGTTTTTTTTGCAAAAATAACAGCAAACAGCTTAAGAAACTGTTAAAGTACAGTCACAGTTTATAAGAAGTGCAAAAAATACTTTTTTTGTCTTTTTGGAAGTGGATAGTTTCAGGTGAAAGCAGATTATCAGCAATCAGTAGGAAAGTTGCCAAATGATGAGCAGCTCAAAGTATCTATGCAGGTAAAACAGAAAGCAGCTCTATCACTCACAGAGAAAAAATATAGGTATACTTTCCTTACCCAGCAGGGAATCACCAGCAGTGCTTTAATTTATACTAACAGACCTACTGAACTTCTGGATTCTAGGCTGCTTGGCAAACTGCATCAAAAGTTAAATTATGAGATTTATGTTTCTGAAGGCTATTTAAATTCAATTGCATCGCAATTCTTAAGATATCATAACTCTTAAGTATCTTACTTAACTCTTAAATAAATCACAATTCTTAAGATATCAAAAGCTATCACATTCTTCATAAAAAGAAAAAGTATTTTTGTCTTTTCAGAAGTGAAAAAGGTGAAAGCAGATTCTCAGCAAACAAAGGTACTGATGTGAAATTTGCCAGGCATAACAAAATAAGGGTCATGCTGCTAAACACTAGGAGTTTAAAACAAAAACTGCACACACTGGAAGCCCTTCTGTCACTGGAAGATGAAGATGTATGTGCAGTCACAGAAACCTGGTTCAAGGCCTAAGAGAGTACCCCAGCATTGCAAGGTTACAATGCCTTCCACACCTTCAGACCTCAAAATGAACATGTGATAACCAAAGGAGGCAGTGTTTCTATCTATATTAGAGATAAATTCACCTCCCATCTAGTAAGACTGGACAACTCCAATTTCAGGTTATGGTGAGTAAGACCCCCATACAAGTCATAGCTAGTTATAGATCCCCCTCCATGGGTCATGATGCGCACAAAGCCTACTTGACCAAACTGGAGACAATCCAAATATTACCGAACACTCTGGTTATGGGTATTTCAATTATCCCATACCAGCAATTGGGAAACCTATGCTAGCCCTAACCCACTAGCGCAAAAAGTCATTGACTTTGTTAACTCAAATGCTCTGAAAAAAATTGTTCATACCCCGACAAGAGGAACACACATACTAGATCTGGTCCTCACTAACATATCAAACAGATGCACTACCACTACTGTTGGACTCTTATTAGTTAAATCTGACCACAAATCAGTAACCTTCAAGCTGACACTAACACCAGAACTCACAAAGGGGGAGATCAGACTAAAAACTTCACCAAGGCAAACTATACCCTCCTAGGTGAAGGTATTAATGCATTCTGAGCCCCACCCCCAGCTGGAACTGGTAACTACACCGAAACATCCACTATAACCTGGTACAATCACTTGCATACAGTAGACTTCCTCTTTTGCAGTCTCTCTGGGACCAGACCTTAGGCTGGATAAACAAATGCCTGATTAATCAGAAAATGCATACAGAATAGCATTTATAAGGTATAAATCAGTTAGAATAACAGGATTTGTTTTAGTATGCATTTTTCTAACGAATATGAAGTCTAAAACTCAAATGTCTGTCATTATTTAGCCCAGAGGAGGTGAAGTGTTGTTCTTCCATGTTGTCTTTTGCTAGGGCTACAGCAGAAATTTGATGGCCGATTAAAGGGGAGGCTGGTTAAAGAGAGACCTGATAAGAATGAGTCTACGGTAAGTGTATAGACTGAGCTGTACCAGAAAAAATCAAAGCCCCATGTAAAAACAAACCACCATGGTGGATATTTAGCATCAACAAACTTTACAATAAATGCAAAAAATTGCTGTCCATGAAAACAAAGGTGAGACCCCAACAATGGAAAAGCACCCTCCTCAATCTCAACAGGCAAGTAAGACAACTTGTCAAATCTTGTAAGGGCTTCTTTGAGAAAAACTTAGCTAGCACAGCCTAGAATAACCATAAGGCCTTTTACAGCTACAGTATGTACATAGCCTAAAAGGTAGGACCCAACCATGTGCAGAACTACTGACCAATGATATCACACGCACTGACCCCACAGAGATAGTAAACCTGCTAGCAGATAGGTTTGGTGAAAATGTCATCCACTATCCCCTCCAAATCTATCGCCAACCTTGCCCCGAACTTCCCCCTCACCGTACATATCTGAAGAACAGGTTAGCAAAGCTTTGTCCAAGGCAAAAAGCACAGCCTCTATGGGAGCAGACAACATCTCAGGCTGTCTTCTAAACAGGCTAAAACATGAACTAGTATCACCATTACATACCCTTTTCAAACATAGTCTAACCCCAGGCTTTGTTCCTGCGGAATGGTGAACAGCAACAGTTATTCCCCTCCAAAAAGGTGGCCTAGCAACAGACCCTGGGAATTACAGACCTATAAGCCTGACCAGCCTCATCTGTAAGGCCATGGAATGTATCAATATGGACCACATAAATAAAGACATAGGCAACCTAATAACCCTGTATCCTACCCAATTTGGCTTTGTCTAGGGAAGATCCTACTTGTTAAATCTTGTAGATTTTTCAGAAATGTGACCAGGGCCACTGATCAGGGCAAATCTGTGCACACAGCATAGCTCAACTTGGCAAAGGCTTTCGACACAATCCTACATTCAGGCATTATTGATAAACATAACAAACTGAATGCAAACCCCCTTCATTGTAAGATGGATTGCTAACTGGCCATACACTATCAGAGTTGATGACTCCACATCAATCAGCAGACCTGTTACCAGCAGGGTGCCACAGGGGTCAGTGCTGAACCCTCTACTGTTTGGTATATACTTCTCAGATGTTCAGGTCAAAACTAAGGAATTGTGGTTGACCACATTTTTAGACAACTGCAAACTGTGTGCAGTTATTGAATCCCAAATGATGTCAGTATACTCCAGCAGACTAATGACTGGTGTCTTAGTCATGGTCTCAAACTGAATGCAAAGAAATCCATCATCATTCCCTTCGACAAAAACAATGTCCCTTCACACTATCAAATCAATAACAATACCCTCCCTAAGTACCTACAAAGTGGTAAGAAACTTCGGTTCACAAGTTGGCAGTGGCCTTAGACCATGTGTCTTCTGTACTAAGGAAGGCTTTCTGCATAGCACATTTGATTAGTAAATGCGTCTTCATGAAAGTAAAAGAGGCTATAACTCCTCTATACTCGGCCCTAATCTGGCCCATAATTTAGTATAATGTCCCATTCTTCATGTATATACAAAGCACCTGCACCAATTGGATAGACCTCAGATGTTTCGAACAAAGAAGTTCAAGGGACTCCAGCACGTGCCATGCACAGACCGACTAAAGTCCCTGTTACTTTATTCTGTGTAATATAGACTTCTTAGGGGAGACTTATGCCTGGTTTACAGAGCAATCTCAGACCCAAGCCTAATGAACTTGCTGCATATCCATAAATCAAACAGGACTAGGGCCACCCATTCCATGGACCTAAATATGGCCTGCGTCATAAATAGGACATGCCGGAGGGACAAATTTATCTCCCAGTGACTGCTACATCTTTGGAATAGGCATATTCATGTGAAACAGAGCACTTTTATGACACTGTTCAAAAGGAACCTGGATGAGTGGATGGGGCACTGTGAATTCTTACTGAGTATAGTGCCCACAACCCTCCTGGACATGGGCAGTCATTACTAAATGCAGTCTTGGGTATTAAATAGGATTTATATGGTATTACATTGGGATGAAACGGCTAGGCTTGAAATGACCTCCGGGTAATCTCCTAGTGTCCTATGACCCTAGGTCTCCAAAGAGTTGAAACCTGGTCAATTGGAGAGTTTTTTAAATAACATTATTAAGATAAAATAAATTAACTAAGACAGTTATTTTCCTAAATGTTCTATGCCTGTTTGTTGATTTAGCATGATCCATAAAGCATAAGTACCTGGTTTCAGAAGGAAGTTTGTACCAATGAATGCCTAAATAACATTGCATTTGTCGCACATTATGAAAATGATGATCAGGCAAGCTTTTGGACATAAGAATTTACCAAAGTGTTGTACAAATTAATTTACACTATTTATAAAAACAAGATGTTTATATAGAGTGGAATTATATATTGTAAGATGTAATATTAACCTCCTGTCAGTTGCCTATAGATAAATCTTAAACATTTTTTGGTATTCCTGCAGCATCCTTCTATCTATAAGAGGGTGTGTGACTATCACTGCATGCATAATTATTTTTTAAAAATGGTTCATTTACTTGCTTTCATGTGTCAGGTCTTTGGGCATTCGATTGTGGTACATTAAACTTCAGCAGATGCCAGGCTAGTAAAATGTGCCAGCAACTTTTCCTTGTCATCAGGCAATAATCATGTTCTAACTATGTCACCTAGGCAACCATTCTCCAGCTGTACTGGTTAAGGCTAGTGGAAATTATTATTCCTCTTTTTTTAATCAATCACATAAAATGTATCTGTATGTCTGACCCGGCACAATAATAATCATTTAAAGATCGTGAATGAAATACATGACATCAGTGAACCAGAATAAAAAGGAAAACTGAAAGATTACATTCAGCACAACCATGTAGCAACAAATTAGTATTTCCTTTCTGAATACCTGGGACTATGAAGTCACTGCTGTCTTGCCCCACCATATTCCTATGCTTTTTTTTACATTTGTCTGCATTTTGTGATCACCAGTAATGCATACAACCAAAGTGTATTGCACAATACACATACTCTGACAGTTTTCATAAGTACAGGGTTTGTAAACGGAAAGCTCAATAAATGTCAGGGAGGGAAAGTAATCAGTAACATTCTTCCAGCTATATATTTTTTGACCACAAAATCTCTCAGATGAAAAACATTTATTAAAATAAAGATGCAAAATATTAAGAGAGGTTGCATACTTGTTTATTAACATTATTGCATGGAGATTCATTGTACTTTGCTCATTTTTCTAACATAGCACTAGCTTTCAGGACTATGCTTGCTATGAAATGAAAAACATCAAAAAAATATTTCTTTGTTTAAGTACCAGGCACAACTGATTCTCTGACATTTCTACTGCTTCCCATTAAAGCCTAGCCTGCTAGGTAGTATTGTTTATATATGTAGCTTACATTTGACATTGCTAAGAAGTCTCCGTCACAGGTTTCAGCTGACACTTATTTTGTAGACTGCCCATGTTTTTGCCTAATACTTTTGCTCTAGCCCTCATAAAATGTCTGATTTTCTGAAAAATGACTAAAGTTTACAATTAGACAACAATGTCAGACATTAAAGCTGCAAATTTCTTATTGTTAGAAAATTCAGGCTGATGCAAAACTTTGTACTATTAACTTTTCAGTCAATTGTTCTAATATTTAGAAGTTGTGCCTGATTTTTTGCCTTTGCCCTCCATTAGTATGACTCAGTCATAGTCCATATGGGTATAAATGACCTGAGATGTCTCCCTAAACTATATGAAGAGAGACATCATGTACATCTCAGAATATGTGTCCCAGGCTGGTATGAGCCTAGCATTCAACAGCATTTTACCTTCTCCAAGGATGATGCCAAAATGTGAACAGAAGATGACTGACTTTAATAATTGGCTTATTTTCTGGTGTCATTCTAAGTGAGTGAAATATTTGTCAGCATGGAAGGAAATAGTTAACAGACCACGCTGCTTTGCCAGGGATGGTCTGCACCTCTCGCCTCTAGCCTTTCGAATATCAGCTATAACATTGTCCTTCTCCATAGTGCCTTTTTTAGATAATGCCCAACTGAAAGCACTTCTGACATATCAAATCAAAACCAAGAAAATCTAAAGGTGTTACTGCTCAATGCTAGGAATCTAAATAGGAAACTCCACTACTTACAAGCTGTCCTCATCCTAGAGCATACTGATGCCTGTGCGGTTACTGTGACATGGTTTAAAGCTGCACAAAGCACACAGACAGTGCAAGGCTATAATGATTTCCACACATTTAGACCAGTTGCTACGTAGACAGGGAAAAAGGTGGAGGCATCTTGATTTATATCAGAAATAAATATACCTCAAAACTAGTCAAACAGGACTATGCACTTGAGCTTCTCCACATTCAAATCACCATAGGCAAAATAGCATTCTACTTCCTTGCAAGCTATAGGTCTCCCTCTATGACCCAGGAAACCCATAACATGTATTTTAAACTTATTGGAAACATTCACCATCCAACTCAATACTATATTCATGGGTGACTTTAATTACCCCACTATTAACTGGGAATCATACGACACCAAACATTCAGGCAAACAGATTCCTGCATATTGCAATCACAAGCTCCCTGGATCTGGTCTTCACTAATATGTGAGAGTGCTGCACACCCACTAGTGTAATGCCTTCTCTGGTAAGGTCAGACTGCAAAATGGTTTCCTTTAAAGTAAAAATAAAACCCCGAATCCCAGCTAACCCTGGAATGTTCAGCAACTATTTGAAGGCTAACTCCCTACTATTAACTGATAGCCTGGCAAAATTTAAAGCCCCCATAAGACCTGAGAACACTGCTGTCTACACAGAAATGTCCACAGAAGCCTTATACAATCATGTTAATAGCTGCATAGAGGCAGCTGGACCCATCAGGAAGAAGTACAGAACTAACTTATTACCAGTTACCTTACCACCTAAACTCCATCTGCTCCTCTACCAAATCCAAAAACTTCTCAAAGCATACTATATGGATTCCTGGTTATGCTCCTGTGACTCCCAGGATAAACATTGCTCAGCTACTCATCCCCCATCTAAACCTAATCTCAATCTAATTTCCATAGAGCAAATAGTCCACCAAACATGTTTACTATAACTGCACCACCTACTGGATATATAATAAAAACACTATACTTGTCAAATAACATCCAAAGCTTCTATGAGAAGTATTATATTGGCACTATGTACATATGTAACTATCTACTACAGTTCCTCATTGTGTTCTGATATATGAAAATATCTGTCTAGAGGGATAGATTCCAAAGGTGTGGAAGAAATTCTTATGTTAAGAATAACATCAGATTCAAAAATATTATATTAATGTAGTCTTTTTTGGCAGTGGCAAACTACAGTCACACCACAAGAAGATCTGTTTAAATAATTCAGTTAAAAAAAAAACAGCCTCAATTATGTCTGCCATCCACACCCTAAAATAAAATTGTGGGAAATGAACATACCTGCATAGCAAGAATGAGGAGTTCTACAATGCTTTATATTTTGCTTTTAATGCCTCCATATTCATTGTCAGTGACACAGACTATAGCCCCACCACTTACTGACTGGGCATACCTATGCATGTGTGTATATGCATGGGCAGTTGCTATCTCAGATCTGATTTGCTGGCCTTCAACAGCAGAACTACACAGCTCATGGAAATAGCTCTATTAAGCGACATACTTATATAAACATTAAAAATTAACATTAACCTAGTTACAGAAAAAAAAATGTTTTCAAAAATAGTTGTACTACATACAGTTAAAATCACAACTGGGTAGTCCAAACCATTTACCCAGTCTTATTTATAGTTTGTTCATCCAGAATTTGTCCACCTAGGTGAAGAGTTCCAATCATGGATAAAATGCCATAACCAATGGAAAAGTTGTGATTATTTTTATATTATACAGAGTGATGGTGAACCAGGTCTGAACTAGTGTTTCAGTTTTGTTGGCCAAAAGAAAGAAACAAGTTTAATCTGGTTAAAAAAACACATATAATCCAATTACCAATGGTAAGGGAGGCTGAGGGCTTGTATATGGTATAAGGAAAGACTATTATCTTGACACGCATAAATGAGGTGGGAGATATGATATGGATACTGCATCACATTTAACTGAAAGAAATGGAGATAAAGAGGGAAAGTAAAATGGGGCAACGATACTGCTGGCAGATGAAATGGGAAAAGGTTTAAGGTTGATTTCACAGAGAAGAAACAATGACAGAACTTAAGGAGCACACTACCTGATTTGTAGGTACAATATACATCAACAGAGAGTTACATCTGCAACACATGGAACAAAGAGAGTACAGGTATTGTAAAATGTCAACTACATAATCGTTAACAGAAACACTTGCACAGACCTGTTAGAGAACTGGTCTTTGTATGTTCACGTGTATAGCTAGAAATATGCATCTTGATTGACAACTGCTAAAGGGTATAATGAAAATGCGTTTAACTGCTACCAGTGGTGCAATATCAGGATTTTTTTTCTGTGTCCTAGGTATGTTATCAAAACTACTTACTAGTTACTGGCTAAAAAAAAACAAATTTAACACTTCACATATTGTACCCACAAACATCTAACACAAGTATAACCTCACAATCCATAGTGGAACTAAAACAAATAGCCCAACCTAATTCTACACTTACATTTAAAGAGAAAGATAAAATAAAATAAAATAAAATAAAATAAAAGTATAACATCTACATATCTCTTTAACTTTGGTGTAAAAATGTAACTTTCAATATTGCAAACAAAAAACACATGAAGAGATTTTCAAAAGCAGCACTACCCACCTAAGTTAACACCATAGAAATGAATTTTATTCGTAGTAGAATGAAAAAAGACATTAAAATAAAAAATAAAAATCCAAATAAAATAAAATACCAGAACTAATCTATTGAAAATGACATTACCAATTTACCTGGCTGCTAATTATTTAAACTAACTGAAAATAACCCAACTAAAAATGTAACTAAACCATAACATATCTTAACATAACTTCACAATGCTCCTAAAATAAAAAGTTAAAGTAAGATTTAACCAACACTACCCTATCAAAAAAATTAACAGACTACAAAAAATACTAAAAATACTTCAAAGTTATAATAATGAACTACCCGTGTAACATTTCATTCACAAAAAAACTACAGAAACTACCTAAAGCATTATTCAGTGTTTATTTATCCTTTGTTGACTACTTTAGTACTACTAAGCTTGTGGCTTCTTTTTAGGGGAGATCTATGGTGGTATTCATACTACTAAGGGAAATTTTGTGAGGGCAATGGAAAACTTTACCACATCTTTTTAATAGGTGCCATGGGATCTTGGACATCCACCAGACATACCACCAACTCAAGCAGATGGGACCTCAGTTTAATGTTGCATCCAAAAGACAACACACTCAGAAATGCAGCACTGCAGAGATAGCAATCTATCTAGCTGATATAGGAGTAGAACCCCCAACATCTGTACAAAGGTGAGTGCATGATTTGTTGCACCACTGACACTGCATTGGAGAGCTTAGCCGATTAACATAATTCACTGATATCAATGGTAAACAATGGTAGATGAAACACAGGAAAAGATTTGATAAAACGAATACATGGTGGTCTGTTCTCTCAAATCTTGGATTATCTTGTATTGTAGGATTAGGGAATTTGGCTTATGACTTGTGGCTTCCAATTTGTGATGAAACGTATTTCTTAAATCTGCAGACAATGTGTTTCACAGCAGACCACCTTGCATTTCTTAATTATCCTAACAATACAAAGGGACCCAAGTAGATAGTCAGCTTTCCTTTGATAACCATGTTGCCAAAGTGGTTAGAAAATCCTTCTATGTGACCCATCTGATCACGAAAGGGTTTGCATCAAGATCTAAAGATGTAATGGTGCCCCTCTACTCTTCCCTCATCAGACCCATTATTGAGTACAATGCACCAATTGGAATGTACCTGGCTAGACATCTCCAGCAGCTGGAGAGACCACAGAGGTACCTAACCAAGAGGATTACTGGCCTCAAACAGTTGCCCTATGCAGCACGATTGAAAAAGCTAAGACTGTTCTCTGTTGCATACCGCTTTCTCAGAAGCGATCTCTGTCTAACGTACAGAGCCATGTCCAACCCAGAATTGTTGAACATGCTCCATCTTAGCAAAACCAAATCTACTTGAGCTACACGCTCTAGGGATATAAACCTCAACACAACAATGAATAGAACATGCTGGAGGGATAGATTCCCTTCACAGAGACTTCCCTTACTATGGAACAGGATCCCGATCTACATAAGAACAGAGCCCCTCACTATCACTCTTCAAGAGGAACCTTGATGAGTGGATGGGTAACAGAAAGTTCACACCGGGGATCACACCAACAGCACTACTAGATAGGGGCCAAGGGTACTAGCTGCTAGTGCAAGGGTCTAGGGAACTACTAAAGGGGCGGTGAATACCGCACAATGTGGCTGGGCTAATATATGCCTTCAGGCAGAGAGCCCAATACCAACCTATGAACCTATAATAGATCACAGAAATGGGTATGATAAAACTTCAAATTGAGTACATTGTGCAGATATATCAATATATGCATGCATATAGGTTCATAGGTTCATAGGTGTGTACGAGGCTAATGGACCTGGAGCCTTTGCAAGCCTAGCCCATAGGATTACCCTGGCATCGTGCCACCTGACCTTAAATCCCAGTGCCTCTGTCAAGTAAAGCCACTGGAGTGAACCCTGAGGTGAATTTCCTATTTCCCATTCACTCATCAAGATTTCTCTTGAAGAAGGCCAGTGAGGTGTTCTGCTTGACATGTTTGGGAAGTCTATTCCATTGCATGGGCAGTCTCTGGGTTATGAACCTGTTCCTCCAGCATGTTCGGTTGATTGTGCTAATGAGGTTGAGGTCTCTGGAGTGTGTGGTGTGGAGCGATTGGGATTCCTTTAGATGTAGCATTTCTAACAGAGCTGGGTCAGACATGGCTTTGTAAGTCAAGCTGAGATCGCCTCTAAGTACGCTATATGACAGAGAATAGTTGGAGTTTTCTGAGTCTGTCCATATAGGACACATGTTTAAGGCCTATGATCCTTTTAGTGAGGTACTTTTGCAGCCTCCCCAGTTGTTGCAGGTGTTTAGTGAGGTTCATGCCAAATGGGGCATTGTACTCAATGATTGGCCTAATGAGGGAAGAGTAGAGGGAGACAATGACCTCTTACTTCTTGGATGCAAAACCCTTAGTAATGAGATGTGCCACATAAAAGGACTTTCTGACCACAGTGGTAATGTGGTAGTCAAAAGAGAGGTTGCTGTCAACCTGTGTTCCCAGATCTCTTATAATGCCTTCTGTGTTCAGTGGATTGCCATCGATGTGGTAATTCATGGGAACCAGGTTTTTCCCAAATGGGATGACAACACATTTTTTGGCATTGAGCTCAAGGCCATGGTTCTGACACCAGTCATTTGTCTCAGTGAGGCCTTTCTGTAGGAGGTCAACATCACTTGGGGAGTTAACAATAGCTCCCAACTTGCAATTGTCTGCAAACTTTGTCAGCCAGAGTCACTTCATGTTGGCCTGGACTTCAGAGAAGTAGATACCAAACAGGAGAGGACCCAGGACCGAACCCTTTGGGACTCCACTCGTGACTGGTTGGCAGTCTGACTTGGAGTCAGTGACTTTCACACTGTGGGTTCTACCTGTGAGCCAGTTTGCAACCCACCTAGTGATATAGGGGTTGATGCCTAGTTTAGTGAGTTTTTGTATGATTCCTGAATGGGGAATGGTACCAAAGGCCTTGGCCAGATCAAGGTGGGCTATATGAATCACCTTGCCTTCGTCCACAGCTCTGGTGAATGACTCATAGGTTCATAGGTTGGTACTAGGCTATCGGCCCTAGGACCTACACAAGCCTAGCCATAACAATTCCCTGGCTATTTCTTCCCACAATATTTACTCAAAGAAGTTGACCAAGTTGAGCAGACATTGTCTACCCTTCAGAAAACCAAACTGTGTGGGATCCAGAGTTTGGAGATTCCCTATATTCTTGTTTATTAGGTCCATGATGATGCATTCCATAGCTTTGCATGTCAGACTCATCAGGCTAACGGGGAGATAGTTCCCAGGGTCTGTACTCGCTCCTTCTTTGTGGAGAGGGATGGCTGTAGCAGTGCGCCATTCGGTAGAGAAAGACTGAGGTAAGGCTGTGATTGAACAGGGCACACAGGTGAGGTGCCAGTTCACTCTGTAGTTCATGTAGAACACAGCCAGGGATATTGTCAGGTCCCATAGAAGCTGTATTCTTGGCCTTGAACAGTGCTGTTTTAACCTGTGCAGTGTAATACTGGGTGTCTGGCAATCTACTGGTATACTGACTGGTCCCTTGGGGGGGGGTAAAGTTGGCACTGAATTTGTTGGCCAGTATATTGGCAATATCTGTTGGCTCAGTATAGGAGGTACCATTGTGCAGTAGCTCAGAGCAACTCTGGGTATTGCTGTGGAGATTCTTTACATAATTATAGAAGGCTGTGGTTGTCTTTGCTATCTGCTGCAATTCTGTTTTTATAGTTAGCTTTACAGGATTTGATGAAGGATCTCAACTTTTGTTGAGGGTGATTAGGGAGTTTTTCCAGTCTTGGGACTTCACCTTATTTCA
This sequence comes from Protopterus annectens, assembly GCF_019279795.1. Taxonomy (NCBI): domain Eukaryota; kingdom Metazoa; phylum Chordata; order Ceratodontiformes; family Protopteridae; genus Protopterus; species Protopterus annectens. Next base: position 1,654,930,635 of record NC_056731.1, on the reverse strand, counting down.
CATCAGTTTCCCCCTTCTGTTGTAGAGTTTGTTTATGGCAGGGGACCACCAGATTGGCTTCCTTTTTTTGGAGAAGAGTGTCTTGGTTCTATTGGGTATAGTGAGATCCAAGCATTTGTGTACGTGTTCTTACAGTGCATTGGTGCATGATTCAGCAGTCATGCAACTATTCTCCATTTGCTTGGGTACCGTGAAGTTACCCACCTCTGTTTTTAGGATCCCAAAGTTAGCTTTGGAGAAGTTTTTCATGGTGGTTACCTTTGGAGGGGGGGTATGGATTTCCAAGGTGATTAGTTTGTGGTGGGATCTAACCAGGGAGGAGTTGACTATTGGTGTAGAGCAACGGTCGCCCATGTTAGTAATCACCAGATCAAGGGTGTTACTACCTCTAATGGGGGTAAGAACGAGCTGGTCCAGGGCATTGGAATTAATATATTCCAGGAAATGTTGGGCAAGTGTATTAGTACATGAATAGTTTTCCCAGTTAATGGACCGGTAGTTAAAGTCACCCAATATGAGAGTGTTAAGTTGCACCCTAATATTCTCCAGGGTGCTTAGGAATGTGGAGTCTGAGTCTTGGGACATGGTTGGGGACCTATAGCAGGCTATGGCCTGAATCGCTGTCTTACCCAATGTTAGCTGCAGCTTAAGTATCTCAGATGTGTTATGTTGGGTTACCAGTCTGGAGGTGTGTGCATCCTTTATGAATATGGAAACACCACCACCTTTGGAGCTTCGGTCCAAGTTCTGAGGATGAAAAGTGTGGAATGAGTTATAGCCTGGTAGTGCAGCGGTGCTTTCTGCTGCCTTGAACGAGGTCTCTGTTATGACACAAATGTTGATTTCTCCATTTTAAGGAGTGCTTCCAGTGAGTGCATTTTGAGATTTAGACTTCTAGCATTGAGCAGCATGACCCTCAGATTGCATTTGTCTGTGGCTGTTATGGTGGTAATTTGGTCTTTGGAACACCACCTAAAAAAGGCACTATAGGGGTGGCAAGAGCCTTGGCTAGTATCCGGAAGCCCAGGGGTGACAGATGCAGGCCATCTCTGGCAAAGCATTGAGGTCTGTCAATCAGGTCATCCCAGGCAGACAGATACTGGATCCCCTTAGTATGACACCAGAAACTTAGTCAATTGTTGAACTCAATCATTTTCTGCTTGTACTATCATATCATTCTGGGTGATGGTAGGATGCTGCTCAGGGCTAGGGTCATACCCACCTGGGCTACATAATCCAAGAGCTCCTCCATGTCTCTTTTCATGTAGTCCATGGAGGTACATCTCAGGTCATTCACACCCACATGTACAATGAGAGAGTCATATTTGTACCTGTTGTTGAGGGACCTGAGTGCGTGCATTATGTGGCAGATCCTGGCACCTGACAGGCAGCTGACTTTTACTTCCTTCTAATTCAACCTTGTGAGTGGGACATCAGTGTGCCTCACTATCAAGTCACCTATGACTAGTGTGTTGCGCATGTTGTTTTGCCTTAGGGGCTTTGTTTGATTGGCACAGTTTAGGAGAGTTATGTGTCTCATGATTAGTGTTGTGTTGTGGTGGTTGAGTGCATTTCTGTCTTGAAGGTCTCTGCTGTTTGGGTAGATTTTTATTGAGAGCCTCCGTGAAGGTAGGTGTTTGGTTTGTGTTTTTATGTGAAGGCAGTGCTGGTGTGTGTTCTGGAAGGCTATGTGTTCCATGTGGTGTGGTGCAAGTGTTGACCTTCTCCTCTTGACCAGCTATTCTGGTCTTGGCTGGAGAGTGCATGGCTTCCAATTTGGATATATAAGTGCATTTCTTGCAAGTCTGAGTATTGGGAGGTAAGAGGAGAGGGTTGTCAGTGTACATGAGGCAGTTGCTGCACTGCCTCAGGATGCCCAAGTTCACCAGGTTAATAGGAGAAAGCACAGGGTACTGACCTTTAGACATGCCTGTAGGGGTTGGCATTAATAATAAGTACTGGAGCTATTTCCTTGTAGAACATTTTGTGCTGGTAGCACTTTTGTGTGCTACGATAATTGCTACAAGAAGTCTGGTAAAGTGCTAGACTAATAAGCTAGTAGAAGTGCAGGAGAGGAGAGAACTAGCAGATCTATGGGAAAAACTGAAGAGCAGACTTTGGCAGCACTCAGAAGCTTACAAACAGTCCTGGATACAGCAAATATGTATCTGGACTAGACTAGTTACAAGAAAGGCGGGAATCAAGCGCAAACACAGGCTTTTAAACCAGAAAGTTGAAAGAGATGGAAAAACTGCCTAAACAGCCAACAAACTATAATTTCTGGGCCAGAAACCACTCCTCTTGTGGTAGATAGGCTACCTAGTGCTTACCACTCCCACTAATAAGCTAGAACATTTCCCTCCAACACAGAAAGGCTTGAGGGCCTCAGAAGCTTACAAACAGTCCTGGATACAGCAATCTGTATCTGGACTAGACTAGTTACAGGAAAGGTGGGAAACAAGCTTAGAATTTTTTTTTATTTACAGAAAAGCAGCTAAAAAAGCACTAAAAACAATTCAAGTGCAGTGTTGAGTGTGTAGCAGTATTAAAGCAAATACAGTTTAAATAAATGCAATTTATTCAAAATGAATGAATTCTGAACTGAATTCAATTTATGTTTTATTCAACTCTGAACAGTTACAAAGTGCCAAAAAATATACTTATCAGCTGAGAAGCTCATCAGTCAGAACACAGGGAGATTCTAGCAAAGTTTTTTTTTTTTTTTAGTAAAGTGGAAAGGGAGAAAGGAAGAGCAGAAGATAATTAAATAGCTACCCTCGGGCTCACTTCGCTCCCCTACCCTACCCCCATTCCAACACCCCCATTACAATTACCTTTATACTTAACTATCCCTCCCCTTACTGTCCCACTAGCCACTACAATTCCACTTCCTGCCTATTGCCACAACCACCTTACTAATCTGTCAATCTTGTCAACACCACTTCCACTATACCACTGTCTCTCTACCTACTCTATCTGACCATATTTTATTCCATGTATTATTTTCTAATGTCTTCTACATTACTCCTTATTCTCTCTATCTCCACCTCCTACCATTCCAGTCTCTCTGACCCACTCCTATGTTCACCAACTTCTCACTCATACAACATATATGCAGCTACTTTATCTTTTACTATCTCCCCTAATCTCTTTACTACCTCTACCTCAAGTCTATATAAACTATCCATAATACAGGTTTTTAAACCTTCCCACAAAGGTAAGCCAAAACTATACAAACTCCATCTAGCATCTACTACACACTCTCTCCTCACTAAAAACCTATTTTGTTCTGGAGATATCCATCCAAACCCTGGCCCCTCTTCTTTCTCCAAAACTACCTCTACACTGCCCCCATCTTACTCCTCTAACAGTCAACAACCTCAGTCACAACACTCATCTCCATCCAAATACTTAACTATTTATTCACTGAATATTCAGAGTCTAGCAAATAAAGTCACTGAGCTGCACTCATGGATAGCTCTCAATACCCCATCACATCCTCTCCCTATCTGAAACCTGGCTCAAGCCACAAATCTCAAATAGTGAAATACTCCCATCAGGTTATAATATCTTCCGATCTGATAGACCTGTAAAAAAAGGTGGTGGCATGGCCATCCTCTACTCAAATGTTCTTAACCTCTCACCATACCCTTCCCCATTTCCTGATTTCCTCCCAGCTGAAATCATCATCCTTAACTGCCATCTGAATCCCCGCAAAAAACTTGCAATTGCCTCTATCTACCTTCCTCCTGGTAGCAATCTGCCCATTCTTGAAAACATCCTATCCTGGTTCTCCCACAACATACCATATGAGACACTTATCCTTGGTGATGTCATCATTGATTGGTCCAAACTCACAACTGACTCCCCCCAACTCAGTATCCATCTACACGGCTTCCACCAACTTATAACTTCTCCCACTTGCTTCCATAAAAATTCCACTTCCAGCTCCATCATAGACTGGATCCTTACCAATTCCCCCCAGCAATACCACAATCACACCACCTTACCTGACCCCCTCAGTGATCATCTCCCTACCACCATCTTAAGACACTACTCCCATATTCCTAAACCCCACCTTATCAAAGACTGTTGAAAACTGTCGACTTTCATTTCATCCCAATTTAACTCCATTCCCCACAGCATAAATTGATCCATCCTAAAACACCTCCCCCTAAATGATGCTGTAAGCACTTTCAATAGCATCTTCATGAATACTCTAAACTCCTTAGCTCCCTCTAGGAAGATCAGAGTAAAATCAAACCATGCTCCCTGGCTCTCCAAAGAGACTAGGTCCCTTATGAAACAAAGAGATCATGCTTGAAAACCTGGACTAAAACTAAACAACCACATTTTCTTCAAAAATACAGGCTGAGGAACCTTGCAAAAAAACATACAACTAATGACAAAAAGTTATACTATAGCTCTGCTCAGCTTAACAACAAATCCAATCCTCGAAAATTTTGGTAAACTCTCAACAACATCCTCTATCCTGGAAAGCCCTCTAATCCCTCCCCATACCCTAACTCTTCCTCTCAGGAAACAGCTACCCTCCTGAATAAACACTTTATCTCTTCCATCCAAAATCTGGTAACCTCTAAGCCAAACTCTACTTCAACACCCACCTCTCCAAGTCCCACTAACACAACTTTGTTTTCTTTTGAGTCAGTTCCCATTACTTGCATCAAATCTCTACTACTCAAGCTAAAACCTTGCTCTCCTTCCACTGACAATCTATCTCCTACATTCCTCAAACTTGCTGCTGACTCAATTGCCTATCCTGTATCTATACTAATTAATTGATCTATTCTGGAATTAACTGTCTCCACCCTTTGGAAATCTTTCTTCACTATCCCTCTTCATAAAGGTGGAAACTCCACTGATCCCTCAAACTACTGACTCATTGCCATTCTGTCCCCCCTCTCCAAGATATTAGAAAAATGTATTCACTCACAGCTTCTCAATCACCTCCTCACACACCACTTATTTACCCCTACCTAACATGGATTTTGTCCCCACCACAGCACCACCACCACTACCCTCCTCTCCTTCACTCATATCATTGCAGAGGCCCTAGACAACAATAAACTAATTTCCTGTCTCTTCCTAGATCTCTCCAAAGCCTTTGATACTGTCTCTCATCCTCTACTACTATCCAAACTCACAAATCTTCACCTATCCCCCTCCGCACTTGCCTGGTTTAATAGTTACCTATCTGGCAGGGAACAATTTGTCAAATGGCTCTCATCCTCCTCGCCTTCCCTTCCCATCTCCACTGGTGTTCCCCAAGGCTCCATATTGGGACCCCTTTTGTTTAACATCTTCACCAATGATCTTTACACCTCATGCAAAGAATCCTCCTTTATTCAGTATGCCAACAACTCCACAGTTATATCCATCTCAAATAACATTCCTGAACTACACTCCCTGACCCAACAGGCCCTACTATCCACTGAACAATGGCTCTCTCAGAACCTATTGATCCTAAATCCCAAAAAGACCAAACTCCTACTTTTCCTTCCCCGTTCTCTTTCTCATCACAAAACCTCCTTTTTATTACATCTTCTAACAATACAAACATCCAACCTGACACCCACACAAAACTCCTAGGGGTCATTATCGATGACGAACTCAAGTTCAACCTACACACACTCCAATGTATAAAAAAAACAAACCAGAAACTAGGTCTCCTATATCGGAACAAAAAATTCCTAACCCCTGAATCTAGACTTACCCTGGGTCAGGCACTCCTCCTCCCCTCCCTCTTATACACTGCCCCAGTTCTTACCAATATCCAGGCCTCCACTCTAAACAAACTGCAACAGACTTACCATAAAATAGCCAGATTCATTACTAACTCCCCATACAACTCACACCACTGCATTTCTTTAAACTCTCTTCAATGGCTTAAACTTCCCCAGTTTCTGCTATATTATCAATTTCATATGCTACACTCTATTCTTTATAAACCCTCCTTCTGCCCATCTCTATCTTCCTTAGTCTCCATCTACATCCCATCTCGGACCCTCCGTACTTCTAATCAACAATTACTTGATAATTACCACCCAAAAAGGTCAGTAGGCAAACTACTCTACAAACACTCCCTTGCCCATGCTTGGAACAAACTTCCCCTTGACTTACGTTCAGTCTCCCACACCTCACACTTTAAAAATTAACTAAAAGCTTATTTTCTCAATTCCAGAACCTGCCCTTGCCATGACACTACCTAGTCTTCCTTCCCTTTATGTACCCTCAAAAGGACCATACTTAGTACCTCATTACACCTCTCTCTCTCTCCAATGTGACTACTATGCATTTGCACAATTTTATACAAACAAAAAATGTTTATTGTTGACCTGTTGAACTATATCAATGTAAAATTGTTACTTAGCTTCTTTTTAATGCAACTATAACTTTATGCATGTAACCCAACATATGTGAATCGTTTTGCTATAACTGCTATTATATCAATATTGTTTAAAACTGTACTTGTTTTAAAATGTATTACTGGAGCTTTTCTCCTCGGGTCTCCACTGAAAATGGGCCACAAGCCCAGTTGGACAAACCCGGTTAACAAATGTCAATAAATAAATAAATAAAGAAAGAAACTTACTGGGTTGGTCTTCTCACATGTTCTCTCTCTGTATTAGGTAGAATGAGCTAATGACACTAGAGTGGGAGGAGTGTCCCAGATCAAATTTACAGTAGGGGTGGGCAACTGCAAAGCCACCAAATATAAGAACAAGAAACTAATAGGGGGAGAGGTGGGAAACTAAATCAGTTATATGATACACTCACTGGCAGGAAATCAGAACAAACAAACAGATGTTTAACAAATAGAGAAAATTTCCAGATGATACCTTACACACAGTGAAACTAACTAGAAAAGATTTACAAACAGTGTGACAGTAAAAACCTTATTTATCAAGCCCTGTGAGGCAGACAATTTTAGTACAACCGTGCAGATTAGTTTATAGTTATAAAATACAGTAAAAAGTATAAAATAAAATAAAATCAACGACCGCTGAGCAAAACAATGAAGGGTACTGAGATTCAAAAAAAAAAAAAAAAAGCTATAACATAGCTTCTTCAGACCTTATTACAAAATAACATTGAAGAGTATTTAAATAAAGTTAATTTAAAAGTCCATTTAAAAATATATTTGTTTATGACATACAAGTAGAACAATAAAATGTAAGTCATAATACTACTATGCAATCAATGAAATACATAAAATTGTAGATCAGCCCTGAATTTAATGATCCAATAAATTGTTTCAGAATGATTTGTACAGAGAATTTGTACCCTTTTTCATCTGGAAGGGTACACCTGCAAGTTAGAAAAGTTTTCACACAGGTGAATAATTCCATTACTTTTCTGAAGTTCACCATGGAATGGTCATACACTACCATCCTTCTTGGACATCCATGTAGATAAATTACCAGAACACATTGTTACACTGCTCCAGTATGCACCCGGCTTTGTCTATACAAATATTGTGAAGGACAGTCCATCTATCTATTACACTAGAGACATAGGAGCAGTTAAGGATGTTTTCAATAGACACTGGCAGTAACAAGAAGAACCTCAAGAGTTTACTCTGTTATTCAAGAGTATATCCCATTAGTCCAACTACACAAAGGACCCTATCCATGCACATAAGTGACATTTATAACTACACTGAAACTAGAGAAATTTATTGGATCATTAAATTCAGGGCTGATCTACTACCAGGGTTAAATTACAGTAAAAAGTATGCAGCAGACAATAAAAGTGTTATAAATATCTAGAATAAGCAATAACTTAGACGTGTCCAACCTGCGGCCTGTGGGCCGCATGTGGCCCTCAGAGCTCTTCCATCCGGCCCTCAACCTCTAACTGCAACATCGATGTACGCATGCCCCAAAACACTTTTTTTGTTTCGTGTTTTTCGCTCCCGTGACCTGTAACGCTAATGTCGTGTGCGCATACGCCAAAGCACCCTTCTAGTTTTGTTTTTGAGCCAGAAAAGGGTCAGTGTGTTTACGCTATTATTTTGCGCCGAACAAGCAGTGTGTGTGTGTGTTCTCGCTGAAGAGGGACTCATGTATGGATTTGCCACTGTTGCCTTTGAAAGGGACAGCAATTACCTGTGTTAATAGGTAAGTACGGAGTGAGTGAGTGCATGCATGAAAGCAGAATTGTGTGGGTGAAAGTAGAAGAGTGTGTGTGTATATGTGTGCATGACAGAGAGAGACGCATGCAGAAAGAGGCTAACAATGATCAGTCTACCTACTGAACATAAACAAGTTAGCTCATAAATATATCATACATTGAGTGCACTTTCATTACATTGTGGCTTTCCTGATAGGGAGAGTGTTGTATTGAACATGAACTCATACCTCTTAACTGTACGGATTTTCAAAGAATGTCTGGATTTTTGCCTCATCTTCCAATTTGTGTCTTTTGCTTAGGAAATAAAAGTGGTCATCCAAGGTAATGCAGTTCCAGGGCGTAAGAATGAGACAGCAGCCTAGGGTTAATGGGTCAGTAGTGGACTGACTATGTGGGACTGTAGCATATAAAGTTGTATTGTTTTTTCAGACAAACAAAAAAGCACCTAGTACTGTTTTTTCATTGGTGGGTTCTAAGCAGTGGTAGATTGGACAACAGTAAGCATAGCTTTGGCGGATCATCAATACTGGCAAATCAAGTGGGCACAATGTCATTTTTTAAATGTTGAGGATTTTAGTGTGTATGTGTGTGCTTTATGTGTTGGAAGTGCTGCAACAGTAGATGATTATTAAAGACAGAGACTTGCAGACTGTGGAGAATATGTTTCTTTGTTTCAAAACCTAATACTTGGGTACGCATGCCAGAAGTAGATTTAAGACATAGCTTCTTGCCATTTACAGTGGATGGATATTTACATTTAATGGACAATGTATTAGCGTGGGCCTGTAGGGTTCTGACGGATGCCAAGTCTACCACTGCCAACGTCTTGTAAAGTAACCTGGAAATGGATATTGGGATGTTACTGAAAAAATATAGTAAGTGGGCTTAGAAATATAGTTTAATTAAACAAAGTGAACTTTCAATTTACAGGCCATAATTTAATTTATTTCAGGTAGTCCAGATACTGGTAGATTGTATACCATTAGACTTAATTAGGGAGAGCTGTCATTCTGGGGAAACAAGCAGCCCTAGTTTCAGTGAAAGCTCTGTGGTTGCTTGCAGGTAGGAAGTTGCAGGATGTTGATGCAATGTGTTTTATTTATTATTTTTAATGCATTTGTCATTTCAAAGCATGGTTTTCTTTGATGCAAAAGAAGGCAGGACTGAATGAGCCATATAATGTTTAACTGACAATAATGGGATAGAAAGATTATAAGTGATGTATAATGTTTGCAGCTACAGTTGTTTCAATGGTGTCTGTGATGCCTAACTATTTTTGGGCCTGTGTCCCACTTTTATTTGTTGCTTTGTCCGGATTTCTTACTCTAAGGCTGAGAGGTATGGTTCCATACTAAATCAGAAGTTGTATTTAACTTGGAAGACTTTTCAGCATAATTATGAAAAACAGAGCATTTTTAATATCTCTGCTTATTTCCAATATAAACTGCCATGTAACCTTGCAAATAACCTTCTTATTAAGCTACTTTACTTCTTTTGGAATTGACAGGTATGATTCATCTGTTCAGACATAAGCATAGACTGCTAATGTGACTTTGATTTCTTGCAGCAGTCTGTGGTTTACATAACCACAATAACTTTTCTGCGTTTCTGGGTGTGTAATCAATTTAACAGTTTTAAAGATGTTTTCCAAAAATAAATATATAATAAATAAATAATTCTCTCTACACTTTGAGCTATTGACAAAGTCTGGGAATTTGTTTTTTTCAAAAGCGAAGGTCAGCATTACAGCAAACTGTCAGTCTGTTTGTAACTTCTGCACAAATTAAAATGTCTGAATGTCAAATGGCTTTAGATTGGAGGGAAGTTTATTTGTATTTATTTTACATTTGTTTACCGGGAAAGTCCGACTGGACACAGGTCCATTTTCAGCGGGGGCCTGGGGATAAAACCTCCAAAAATAACACAAAACAATATAATACAATACATGAGAGAGACAGCAAATTATGGATGTTTTACTCATACAATATGGCAGAGATTACATCTCATAACAGTGAGAATCATTGAGGTACAGAATAAACTTAAAACATTTTTTTTACAGTTATAATTACAGCAAGGCAAATATCAATGAGTAAAGTTTTTAGGAGAAAGCTGTTTGTACATAGCTGGAGCTCTGAAACAATCTTTTGGTATGGATTAACCTGGAGACTGACACAAGTTATATGTTTACACCAGTATGTAGCATTATAGTTTATGGTTTTCTTACTGATTTACTTTTTGCCGAGCAGTTGTTTGTTGATTTATTGATGGTCCTTTTGGTGGTGGGAAATTACATAGATGAATCCATCTCTATTATGATTTTTTTTTCAGATATTTTGACTTCCAGACAATTTCATTCAGTGAGTGGGTGTCATGTGATTACTGAGGTTGCCTATTTTACAAGTAGGGGCTTTTGTGTGTGTGTGTGTGTGTGTGTGTGTGTGTGTGTGTGTGTGTGTGTGTGTGTGTGTGTGTGTGTGTGTGTGTGTGTGTGTGTGTAAGAGAGAAATTTAATATGTATACTGAATATAATTTTGCAAATAGAATTCTTAGTTAAACATGCCCCTCTTCTTGGGCAACTAGACTTGAGTAACCAATATTAGATCTTAGCCATCCAGCTGGGAAAGGTTAGTATGTGGATTTTCCATCTGGTTTGATGAAGGCTATGCTACTTACCCAAGGACTACATTTATGGCTATCCATCCAGCCATCGTGTTGCTGAACTATATTGTTTGATAATGAGAGGAGCTTTTTACAGAAGTTGAAGATTTTTGTGTCAAGAACCTGTACATAAAAAGTGGCTTGTTTATGTTGCAGTGAAGGCTGTGGTCTTTGTAGTGAGCGTTTTAAGTATAACCAGTATTTCTGAGGTAGAGGAAGTCTCTTAAGGCAGGATCTTTCTTAGCCTGGAAAGCAAGCCAATGATGAAATGTATAGGGGCCAGTGAGAGACAGAGGAAAGCAAGAAGCTTTTTAGTCTGTTTGGATAACTAAGTGAACTTAGTCCTTTGACCTTTTTTGTCAGAAATGGTTGTAATCTTTCTTTTGGCAGGGTGTTTTGCTGAGGCACATGCCAAAAGGGGCATTGTACTCAATAATGGCTCTTGTAAAGGAAGAATACAGGGATGTTATGACCTCCTTGTCCCTGGATGAGATACCCTTACTAATGAAGTGGGCCATGTAAAAAGCTTTCCTTACAACGGGTTGTAGTCTTTCTTTTGGCAGGGTGTTTTGCTGAGGCACATGCCAAAAGGGGCATTGTACTCAATAATGGCTCTTGTAAAGGAAGAATACAGGGATGTTATGACCTCCTTGTCCCTGGATGAGATACTTTTACTAATGAAGTGGGCCATGTAAAAAGCTTTCCTTACAACGGAGACAACGTAGTGGTCAAAAGTCAGGTTTCTATCAACCTGGGTGCCCAAGTACCATACGACTTATTACGTTCTTACAACATTGTTATTAATGTGAAATTTGTGGGGACATCACTCTCCTCAAAGGGGACGATGATGCATTTTTGGCATTTGACTTGAGGCCATATTTCTGGCACCAGTTATTTGTTTGGGTGAGACCCTCTTGTAGCTTATTCAGAATTGTTTTATTAAGTCAGTAATGTGAATTCTTTACTTTATTGCAAATTTGTGGGTTATTTTTGTGGATTATAGTATTGTAGGACTGCTGATGTTGACATTTTACATAGCTGGACTGCTGGAATGGTTTTCCCAGTTAGAAATGCTAGTGCTGTAGTGAATATATGTTTATCTGTAAAAAAAAATATATATATATATATATATATATATATATATATATATATATATATATATATATATAGGTATATTAACTAAGATGTTAGAGTTAACTGTTAGATTAGAGAATTAGAATGAGAATTAGAATTTTAAGGCAAATATTAGGCATTTATTACATTTATTCATTGTTCAAATGCACCTACAGTACAGCCAGGAGGTCGACTGTGGTCTTCTGGAGCAACAAAAGAGTTAACTATATGATATATTTTATATGCGGCCCCAAGACCATTTCTGTTTACTCAATGCGGCCCCAGCAAGCCAAAAGGTTGGACACTCCTGAATAACTAGTAAAAATAAGCAAAAAACAGGATACTTAATGTTATATATCACAGAACAGAGTTTTGCTCAGTGCCGCTCCTCTGATTAGCTCTGTGTGAAATGGCAGAAACACTCACAAGGTAACTTCTTAAGTAACAGAAGGCTGAAACCTGAAACAACTTTAAAAAAAAGCTCAAAAGAACCAATGAGGTGTTTACTCCAAGCTGCAGCCCAGGTAACCCCAATCAGCCAATGACCATAAACACTACACTCTCACTGAAGTGTAAAATGGCTTTTGCTAAACTAAGATGGCCTGGAAAATCTGCTCAGACACACAGCCTCTGCAAACAAACAACTAGGTCCAGAAACCCAGTCCTGAATATGGACAGTGCTACAGCTACTACCTACACTACTTAGACAGAAAACACTACATAAATGTTTATCACAGCAGAAAAACAACAGTGACCCTTTAAATGAAAATTTTAAACAGATAAAGGAGCTAGGAGATTCTAGAGAATGTGTTTAACTGCAAACAAATCAGTTATATGATACACTCTTTGGCACCTAGGAAACTGTTATTGAGTGATTTCAGTTCCTATAGCTAGGCATTATGCTTTTATGGGTCATTGAGGGAGTTCTATAGCTAGCTAATATATAGTACAGGACCATTTTGATGATTATTTAGACAAGAAGAAGCTCTAGTGCATCGTGCTGCTTCCCAAGCCTTGATACAAGTCTCTTCTGGAGTGTTCTACACTGTTTTAAACTGTGTCTCAGTCATTACACAGACATTTATGTCTTCCAGGGTGAGGAGGGCTTGTAAGGAGTAACATTTCTTGTTTAGGCTCCTAGCATTGAGCAGTAACATCTTCCTATTTTCCTTTGCTCACTTCATTATGTAGGTAGGTTTGCCAGGTTGGCATTGCCTAAAAAGGCACTATGGGGGTGTACAATATCTTTGCCAATAATCAAAACCCTAGACAGAATGGATGCATGCAATCCCTGGTGAAGCAATATGGTCTGTAGATCATATTCTCCCAGGCTGACAAATATTGGACCTCCTCCAAATGACATCAAAAACTTAGCCAATTATTGATGTAAATTATTTTTTGCTGATATTGAGGCATATTTCTTGGAGATGGGAAAAGGCTGCTCAGTGCTAGTGACATATAGTTTAAGAGCTCCATCGTGTCTCAGTTCATATAATCCAAGGAGGTATATTTCAAGTCTTTGACACAAACATGTAATATGACAAAGTCATGCCAGTACTTGTTGTTTAAGACATGCACGAGAGCCTGATCTAGCAGATCCTGGCACCACATAAGCAACTAACCATCACTCTTTCCTTTCTCAGCCTGATAAGAGGTACATCTGTATGTTTTACAATGGAATCACCTATAACTAAAATGCTTTGTTTGTGAATCTGTTACTTTATGGTGAAAGAGAGAATTTGCACAAGTGACAGGACAAAACATCAGTCTTCACCTTTTAATATCAGTGCAGAAATAATTTTAAATATATTCAAGAAGTCATATCACACTAAAGTAAGTGGTAAGGATGAAATGTTTAAAAAAGACTTGAAATTTCTCAGGGGAACTCTTATGACAACCTAGTTGCTGCTAGTTATAGCATCCTGTGAAACAGGCCAGATACCCCAAGATTGGAAATGTGCCACAGTAAAACCTATTTGTAAGGGAAAAGCTCTGTCCCTCTACTCAACATCATACAAGTTACTGAAAGGCAACCTCTTGCCTCACATATAGGGCTTCAACAAACCCTGTTCTCTCTGACCTACGACATGTTCAGAAGTCAAGTTGTAACATAAACCCCTTTCTCAATGGGTCTCAATCATTTTGAAAATAAACAGAACCTATTGGAGGGACAGGTTCATATTACAGAGAATAATGCTTTTATGGAACCATCTTCAATTCCACATAAAGCAAAGTACTTCTCTGCCTCCATTCAGATATAATTTGGATGAATGGATGAGAAACAACAAATTTACCCAGGTTTATCACCCCGTCCCTCATGGATTGGAGAAACATGTAAATGTCCCAAGATATCATTGTTTGGCCCATCTCTGGGTTATTTGTATGTAAAATATAAGGGCTAAAAACTACCAAGGGAATGTAAGACTAGGCTTCTTAAGATCCTCACAGATCAATAAGCTACTAACTAGCTATGAAATGTGAACCTGTGAAAATGTATGTGTGATTCCTTAATTAATTTTGACCCATTTGCCAGCCTGTCAGACACTAGAAAAGTACTGGAGTCCCTGCAACTAACAGCTTTATTACTGAATTTGAGCAGTCAGGCATAAGTAATATTCATCAACATGCATACATGGAAAAGTTTTTAATAAGTTTTTTTATATGTTAGATTAAATGGAATAAAAAGCATTTTTGATTAAAAGAATATAGCATTTTTGTAAAGTTTCTTTTTCTTTTTTTTTCAGTTTTTCTCCACTGCCTGCCAGCGATCAGACACTTACAAAGTATCATAGGAGAATACTAGGCTATCATCTCTGGTGGCACATTTTAAACTTAGCCATGTAGCCCATTTGTTACCTAGCTATGTTAACCCATATATGTTTAATTATCCTTGCCATAATTTTGTTTAAATCATTTTCATTTCTAAGAGATTAATTCTTAGAGTCAAACCTTTAGTATTTTAGGGGACCTTACTGTAAGATAGGGTGTTTAAGTACTACCTCTGTCTATGTAGAGCATAGGGGTCAGTCCAGGGCTGAATTTCCTAGTTCCTATCCATTGGTCTAAATTATTTTTAATAGAGACATGAATGAGCTTTGTGTTAAGTGGATGGGAAGTATGTTCCATACAAGAGATATCCGCTGAGCTATGTACCTGTCCATCCAAACCTTTCTGTTTATGTTGCAGAAGAGGTTTAGGTCCCTGGACTGGGTGTTCTTAGTACCATTAGACTAGTGGATGTGCAATAGGTTCATAAGTACTAGGTCTGAGGATGCATTATAAGTCAGGTATAAGTTGCCTATTAGTAGTTTGTATGAGACCAAGTATACGGGCAGAGTTCTGAGGTGGTCCATGTAGAACATGTGATTTAGGCCCAGTATTCTTTTTATAAAAAAATCTTTGTGGTCACTCTAGTTCTTGCAAATGACTGGGTAGATACATACCAAAGGGGCATTGACTCAATGATGGGCCTAATGAGGGCCGAATAAATTGAGATGACACCTGTGGATCAAGAAAATCTCCTTGTACTCATTATCTGTGCAGTATAGAAAGACTTCCTTACAGCAGTGAAGACATGCTAGCTGAATGCTAAACCACTGTCTATCTAAGTTCCAAAATCTCTAACTATTGGTTCTGCTCTTAGGAATGTACAGTTGATGTGAAACATCCTGGGAAAGTCGTTTTTCCATAAGACACAGTTATTCACTTTTTGGCATTTAGCTTTAGTCCACTACTTTGACACTAGTTATTTGTGTGTAACAAACCCTCCTGCAGGACCACTGAGTCTTCAGAGGAGTCATTGACATCACCAGCTTACAGTTATCCACAAATTTGGTCAACCATAGACCTTGGATATTTGCTTTAACCTCAAAGAAATAGATGCCAAATAGGAGCTGCCCCAACACAGAAATTTGTGGGACCCCCACTAGCTCTTTTGTGGAGATGGCTTACCCTATCCTAACTTCCTGTGTCCTATCTGTCAGTCACTTTGCAATCTTGTGAGAGATATAAGGGTTTATTACTAATTTAGCAAGCTTTTCAACAAAGCCTGATTGAGGTATTGCGTTTCATGGACTTTGACCAGATCATGCCAGGCAAAGTGCACTGCTTTCCCTACATCCATTGCTTTTACGACTTTTTAAAAAAAAGTCAATTAAGTTGAGTAGGCATGACTTACCTTTGATGAAACCCAACTGGGATGAGTCCAGTGGTGGAGGCTTCCTATGTGTTTATTGATTATTCCTATGATAAGTCTTTAAATGGCTTTACTTTTGAGGCTGGTCAGACTTATGGGTTGGTATGTGCCTGGGCCAGTGGATGGCTATCCATTGTGCTGGGGTATGACTGTTGCTGTCCACCATTCACTAGATACAAAGCCAATTTGGAGGCTGGGGATGAACTGTGTTGCTACAGGCATAGAAATGTAATTCTTCATTCTATTCGGGATGCATCCTGGATGTTGTCAGGGCCCAAAGATGCCATATTTTTGGCCTTTGACAACACTTCCAAGACTTGGTTCTGCATAATAGCTAGGGTTTCTGATATTTCTTGTGAGATTATTGGGAGTGAGAGGGGTGAAAACCAAGCTGAACTTATCAGCCAGTAGGTTTGCTACACCCACAGCCTGAATATAGGTGGTGCCATTTACAATTAGCTCAACACACAGCTGTGCATTGTCTTTGACATTGTGGATATAGCTGAAGAAGTCTTTGTGGTTTACCTTGATCTGCGTGACTATTTTTTCTCATATTTTGCCTTGGTAGTTTTTATTATGTTCCCAAGTCATTTGTTTAATTTAATGATCAAATTTCTATTCCGCTGAGTGTTGCACTTCTTATTCTTGGATAAAATGTTCTTCCTCTTGTTATAAAGCTTATTTATGTTATGATTCCACCAGAACAGTTTGTCTTTAGGGTTTTCCCTGCCCTTGCTTCTTCTGGGTACAACTGCTTCTATGCAATTGTATATATTTATTTAATTTGGTGGTGTATGTTTCCACAAAAAAATGTAGAGCTTTCTGGGTGTGGTGGAGATTCAAACAAAGCTCCAGGGTCTGGGGGAAGGTCTGAGGTTTTAATTTTATTTTGAGGAAATAGCTTTGTGCTTGCATGTGATGAGTGAGAACAAGGTCAAAGAGGTTATTTCCCCTTGTGGGTACTTTGACTAGTTATTCTAGGGCATTTGTATTGACAGAGTCCAGTTGAAGTCATCTTGGAATACAGTATTGAATTTAATGTTAACTGACTCATTTGATTTAGTGACTCTAGTTTATTTACATATGCAATATGACATTCCTGGGTCATAGATGGAGTTCTGAAGCTCACCAGGATATGGTAAGGTACTTTTCTGCTGGTGATTTGGGCATGAAGAATCTCAACAGCATCATGCTACTTAACTAACTTTGATGTGAGTCTTTTCTAGATGAAGACTGAGACACCTCCACCTTTCTTCCCTCCCTGCACACTAGCTGGTCTAAATGTATGAAAGATGTGGTAGTCCTGCACCTCCAGAGGGCTAGCCAATGACCTGAACCACATCTTGGTCACTACACCAATATCTATGCCCTCCAATGTGAGTGGAGTTTGTTGTTTAGACTCCTAGCATTGATCAGTACTTGACTTACCTCTCTTGATTTACTGGCCCAGTTGCTGTCACAAAGACAGGCAGTAACTGAGGTGGCCATTATGGACTTTTTGTTGCTGTTTTACTGCACATAACCAGCAACACACTCAGAGTTGGGCATGTAATGGATGTCAGTGAGTGCATGTCACTGGCTTCCACAAATTATGTAACCTCTCAAGACAGCCTTTTATCCCTTGCAGCCACTGTTCCTGTGGAGTCCCCACTCTCCATCAGGGGTTCAACCATGGGACCTCAAGACTGGGCATGCATTACTTCACCCTCACCCTGAGAACAGGTGAGCCACCAAAGTTGCATCCCCATCTCCTTCCCTCATGCCAGCTTCTTCAGGTACCTATTCTGCAAGAAAAACTTGGGTCATCCGGGTCATAGTTAAGTCTTTATCCCCTACACCAGTAGGGCTAGTGCATTTATGGGGAGTTGTTTAAGTTATTCAGAAGGGAATTCATCTATTCCTGTGTATGACCACTGTTACTCACTGCGTCTTCTTATCAGTATTACATGCAGTATTTAATTAATGTACTTTTATAAAACTATCTTCTTGCCCCTCTCATAAACCAAACTACTATAAAATTACAAAAATAATAATCTGAACTTCTCCATTATCTGACCAAAGTACATTCAATTTGAATGATTTGCTCTGCATGCTTTACTGTTCTGGGGATACCTATTGCTAGTTGCCCTTATAACACCCCATTATTTTGCTTAGAGTCTCTGAAAGGGATACTGACATGTTTGAGGCCATATTAGCTAGGACAAACTATGGCACTTCTGTCAGCTGTTTCCGTCTCCCATAGATTACAACCCTGAGATCTTTTCAGATTTTAACAGTCAGGTACTAACAGACATCCATTCTGTTCTTGATGCCTGATACCAAGGTGTAAGTACTTCTCCAAGCTGTAGATGTCAGATTTTAACTGGACCACTTTATTGTGGTCTCTCAGATACTGAAGGATAGTACACAATTAAAACTCATATCGCAGTAAACTATGAAACATATTACAGGTCTTCAGGTGGAGGGTAGCCTTTTAGAGTAAGTGGCTACCCTCACTTTTACAATGTGCTGAAAGATTACTTGTGCACTTTGACATCAAATAGGCAAAGTCTACCATTTATTGTATGTTGCAACAAGCATTTTAGAGGAATTGAAAGAATGGGACTAAGAAGTCAATATATTAAACTTTTTGCAGGCTATCCTTCCTGGACCTTTATAGCTACATACTTGCCACTTCTAGTTACTGAAAGAACACACAGATCACTCACTCATAAGATAACGTATGGTACAAATCCCAAGAAAGTTATCATGAAGGTGTGGATGTTAAAGGAAAAAGAAGAGCCTTCTTAAGGACTGACAATTAGCCCAAACTAATTCTAATGGGAATGTAAAGTTTCCAATGAACGGAGTACTCTAAGGTCTTTCTGGAAGAAGTTGTCCCTTTGCTCTCAAACAGGAACAATGCTATCAAAATCCTGAATGTGCTGAACTGTATTATAGTTTAGTGATAAAGCCTGTGATCATCTCAGCAATATTCAAATACATGCATAAACAACATTCTGTCTACTTGCAGATCTATATCAACAGTACCAGAGACACTTTCCCCACCATAGAACTGCAGCTGGATAGTAACTATAAAGGAATCCATTGCATGTCATTACAATTCATCTTATTAAAACAGGAGACAGTAAGATGATAACAGTATAAACCTGCCGGGGGGGGTGCTTCTTCATCATCTCCATACCCACACCTCAACTTATTATAAACTACCTCTGAGCCATACCACAGTGGAGTCTCAATAAATTTGGTGAGAATGAGATTAAAGGTTCCCCTGTAAGTGGTGCCTCCAAATCTGCATTATCCCTACTACAGAAAGATTTGCTTCTTTAGTACCAAATAAAGGATTCATCACACACACTAGCTGCAGCTGATAAGCTTGATTTACTCATTGAATCCTAAAGTGGAGTAGATGAGGTGAAGTTCCATCTGCAAAGCTGTGTTTAATCTGGAGCATATTCCACAAGGTATGTGGATTGCATCTCTGTCTCTCAATTTCCCAACATGAACCAGAATGTCTAATGTCCTACACATTACTTGTTGCATATCAGTGAGACACACATTCAGTGTCATGCAATTTAAGTCTGTATGATCTCTTTGGAGATCCAGTAGATCTACTTTATAAGTTAAATATGAAATTACAAAGAAGCACATATAGTATTTATTTATGTATTTTTGCTGATTAGGTAAGTTCCACTATATTCCTAATTTTGGGAGAAGAACAAAGATGGTATTTATATGGACAATAAATATTTGGCAAGGACACTGAAGAAATTCCTCTCATTCTTTTAAAAAGTGCTGGAAGATCATTACAACCACCTGAGCTACCATCCAGTCAGATAGAACTTCAGTTTAATCTCTTCAGAAGGCTAGAACCTCAGTACTACATCATCTCTCTAACATTCCACTGGACAGTGAATCCAAGTAGCTGGTGTGGGAATAGAAGCCACAACCTTTTGATTTTCTTGGTATCAAATGTGAGCAGACTACCTTTTGTACCACTGACACTAGCATTAGCTCCTGAATGCTAGTCTGACTGCATACGTCATTTGGGGATATATCAATGCTGTTGTACATTTGCTTTTCTCTCATACCTGTTCTTGCATAGTTCCCAGTCCCACCTTGGATAATGTATGCTTCTGGACAGTATGTCTTTTCAGTACTGCAAAGAAAAACATTAATAAGACAGGCCAGAAAACGGAAACAGGCATTCTGAAAGAAGCCATGCAAAACATATATATGATTAAACAAATATAAATATACTATTGTGTTTAATTACAATTCTAGCACCAAAATTGATAAATTATTTTAAGAAGTGCATGCCATGGGGCACATTGAGCATGTCCAGCTATAACCATGGTTCCTCTGAACATAACTAAAAGGGATTTCTGTTTCTTTTATTACTGTTTGGTATTGCAGCTGTTAATAGTATTGTAGAATGTCTGTCAGTATAAGTATGTAATTAATTATGGAGAGTTTAGTTAAGATATACCGACAAATGTAGCAGCTTGTGCAGAGTTAATTTCTAAGGAGGTCGCTGTGCAAAGAGCCCTACAACTAATCAGACAAATTAGGAAGTGAATAGTGCTGGCAGTCTGAGCAAAGAATTATGTAATTACAGAGGAGTGTAATGCTAACTGGATAAGCTGTACTAGGCTGCTTATAGCTGAAGAAGAGCTATAGTAGAGCCTGTGACCAATGCGACTTATATTGCAATGAAAGCAGGCTAGTGTGGCCAAGTCAGTGGGTTACCATAGAGATTGTGACCATCATGACTTAAGTTTTAATGAAGGCAGGCTAGCAGTGCAAATCGTTGCTTGATAATGCATGAAATATAGTGAACATAGTTGTATCTCATGTTCGTTAAACACAAGAAGGCTGGCATAACAACCACTAGCTACACCAATGTGGGTGTACAGAACAAAATTCCAACCTTGGTTAACATGTAAAGAGAAGGAAGTGAGGTAGATGGGAAATAGAGGGGAGTAATCAAAAGAAAAACACAAGAACAATCTTAAGGTATGAAAAGTGGCGGGGGGAGGAGGGTATTCTTTCCTGGAGAAATAGATATATTTTTGAAATATAAAGGGTAGGTGAAAAGGTTAGTGAGTGATGGTACAAATGGACAAGGGCAGGCAGACAGACACACACAAAACATACAGACAGACAAGGGTAGTAGCTACACACTGGGTTAGGAGGTCTCTACATTGACACAGACATACATACATCATCATCATCATCAGCCCCCTTTTTCCCATTTTTTTACATGAGGTCAGGGAATCGTATTAACTATCACTATCTCTCTCAATTCAACGCCACACTCCTGCCTTCTTCAACATTCATGACTGACTGTCACAGATCTTCTTTCACACGATCCATCCACCTCTTTGCTGGATGTCCTCGTTTCCTCTTACCTTCTTCCTGTCCTGTTGGCATAAAAGTCTTTGCCTCCCATGCCTAAGGTACAAGGTTTGATCCTGACCTCCAACCAATTCCTGTTTGGAGCTTGCATATTTTCCCTGTGTCTCTGTAGGGTTCCTCCTACCTCTGAAAAACATGCTGAGTGTTTCCATCTCAAGCTCACCAGTTAATGGAGTTGTAGGCAGCAGCACAGACTTTATATGGTGCCCTATAGGCGGAAGTGTTATACAGACCAACTGCTTTAGGAATCTACTGTGGTGCGCACTATCCTCAAGATAGGAAAACCTGGATCACAGACTGGGTGCCATGGTAGGGCTAGTCACTTGATGGTGTAAAATATGGCTCTAGGTGATTCAGTCATGTTGTAGACATACATATAGAGAGTACAAAAGTACTGATGGGGAGGGTTGCAGTGGTGGATTTGGCTCAGGGATGCGTACCCAGCTCCCTCCCATCTCCTCTGTTGACATGCAGTATAAATATGGCATCAAAAAACAGAATGCCACAAAATAACTACTGGCACCTTTAAGTTACAATTATTTTTTTTTCCCAGCTGCACGATATGAACAGCCTTCTCCTGATCATTGTCAATAAAGCAACAACAGTGCAGATTTGAGGTGTGTGTGTGTGTGTGTGTGTGTGTGTGTGTGTGTGTGTGTGTGTGTGTGTGTGTGTGTGTGTGTGTGTGTGTGTGTGTGTGTGTGTGTGTGTGTGTGTCTGTCTGTGTGAAGCAAGAGGGAACATTTTATTTTTGGCTACAGCTACTCAGCATAAGAAATTGAAATCTGCCTGAAAGAGCTGTATCAACTGCCCTCACTAGACCCAAAACATGCAGAAAGTGGAGAGCTTACTTATTTTGTACAGCAGGACAAGTATATAAATGCTATTCCACAAATAATTACTTGCCTAGTATATCATTTTTTGTAGAATTAACTCAAATATTTAGTAATTAATATATAGTTTTACTTTTGTGTTTATTAAAAGCATCAGCAAATTATGAGGCAGAAGGCAAAAATTATGGTACAATTGTTAAACTATATTAGCAGCTGAGGAGTTAGCAAAAGTTCCAAGGCTAGGACCGAGTCAATGAGATTAACGAATCACAAAAATTCAAAATCCAAAAACGAAGGAAATGGATCTCAATGCCAAAATTAAAACTTTATGTTGATAAAAGTTACAATCGAAAGCTTTTGGGAAAAACCTTTGTCAGTGCATATCACATTGAGATCTGTTTCTTTTGTTTTCTGATATTTTAACAGTGACAGAAAATTCCCAGGTGTTTACCATATTTCATGCAAAAGGAAAAGCAGACAGACTGGGGGCACTTTTCCATGCCAGCCAGAGAAATTACAGCAAATCTCAAAACATTTAATTGCTTTTATGTAAGTCCAGCCAGCAATAAAGAAAGGTCACACTCAACATCCAATCCAATGTTCCTGGAGAGTAGTAAAAGACAGGTGCTTCAGAGATGGAGATGGAGATGGAGATGGTGATAGTTGGATCCAATGTTCCGAGAAAGTAGTAAAAGACAGGTGCTTCAGAGATGGAGATGGAGATGGTGATAGTTGGATCCAATGTTCCTGGAGAGTAGTAAAGGACAGGTGCTTCAGAGATGGAGATGGAGATGGTGATAGTTGGATCCAATGTTCCTCGAGAGTAGTAAAGGACAGGTGCTTCAGAGATGGAGATGGAGATGGTGATAGTTGTATTCAATGTTCCTGGAGAGTAGTAAAGGACAGGTGCTTCAGAGATGGAGATGGTGATAGTTGGATCCAATGTTTCTGGAGAGTAGTAAAGGACAGGTGCTTCAGAGATGGAGATGGTGATAGTTGGATCCAATGTTCCTGGAGAGTAGTAAAGGACAGGTGCTTCAGAGATGGAGATGGAGATGGTGATAGTTGGACCCAATGTTCCTGGAGAGTAGTAAAGGACAGGTGCTTCAGAGATGGAGATGGAGATGGTGATAACTGGATCCAATGTTCCTGGAGAGTAGTAAAGGACAGGTGCTTCAGAGATGGAGATGGAGATGGTGATAGTTGGATCCAATGTTCCTGGAGAGTAGTAAAAGACAGGTGCTTCAGAGATGGAGATGGAGATGGTGATAGTTGGATCCAATGTTCCTGGAGAGTAGTAAAGGACAGGTGCTTCAGAGATGGAGATGGAGATGGAGATGGTGATAGTTGGATCCAATGTTCCTGGAGAGTAGTAAAGGACAGGTGCTTCAGAGATGGAGATGGAGATGGTGATAGTTGGATCCATTGTTCCTGGAGAGTAGTAAAGGACAGGTGCTTCAGAGATGGAGATGGAGATGGTGATAGTTGGATCCAATGTTCCTGGAGAGTAGGAAATGACAGGTGCTTCAGAGATGGAGATGGAGATGGTGATAGTTGGATCCAATATTCCTGGAGAGTAGTAAAGGACAGGTGCTTCAGAGATGGAGATGAAGATGGTGATAGTTGGATCCAATGTTCCTGGAGAGTAGTAAAGGACAGGTGCTTCAGAGATGGAGATGGAGATGGTGATAGTTGGATCCAATGTTCCTGGAGAGTAGTAAAGGACAGGTGCTTCAGAGATGGAGATGGAGATGGTGATAGTTGGCTTAGCTGGGGAGGGGATAATTCTGTGTTATCCTTCCAGGTTGGGTATCAGGCAGTGGCTACGTCTCCCTCTCATTTGCATTTTTTGTATGGACATGAGAGAAAGAACTTGGTATATTGTATCCAGGTGTGAACCAAGGGGGAGACAGGGGCTCATGGGGAAGCAATGCCTTTTATCCAGCCTTTCTACTGAGAGAATGTAAATCCCCAACATTTAGTCTGCAAGTTGAGAGGTATTAGGCATGGTCTGAAATCTGAAACAGAAGCTGAGGGAGCACTCTTCAGGCTGCACATCATTTGGTGCTACATTTTCAAATCTCAACTCAGTTAGGGTTTCTTTTGTAAGTAGTGTCACAAGTTATGATGGGAGATACAATTGGAGGAGCCATTCAGGATATTAGGATGATCGTGTCACGTGATCACCCTAGCATTCTTCATGGCTTGTCCAATTACATCTCTCATCATGACTGAAAAATTGTTCAAGAGCAAGAGTAAAAGAAGTAACGTATGTTGTAGACAGATGAAAAAAATAAATAAAAGTTAGCATGGACTTCAGTACTTGCATCAGCAGTAGTCCCACTGAGTCAAGCCAAACACTAAAAAGGAGCAGCTGGTGAAATTGTTTTTTTAACAGGTAATCAATATGGGTATTGTACATACCTTTCAACTTCTTTGCTCAAGAATTCTTGTCAAAGGCAAAACTTATGGAGGGGCAGAGGCCCAAAATCAGGGACAATTTCTAAATATTACTCTAATTCACTTAAAAACTTAATATAGCAGCAGGTTTTTAATCAAAGTGCATTTCCTGAACAATAAGAGGAATAAAACTCTAATATCAGGCATTATTGAATGACTATAATCTTCAGAGATTTAAAAAAAAAAAAAAAAAAAACTAAATTTATTGTTAACTACTTTTCTGTCAGAAATAGTTAAATAGTTTATTTCTGCTTTGGAAAAAAATAAGACCAAATTTCTTTCCTTACTTATGGTTTTTGCCGTAACCATTAGAAGATTGGAAATAAGCCCTAACTGCACTTTAGAGCTTTTATAGCCCTATGGTTTCTGGGTACCCCAGATTCCCAGTTTAATTTGTTGTCTGTTCCATAGTTATTATAGTACACTCTTGGCCACTTGGGGTGTTTTGAAAAGATAGTAGTAAAGCAAATATGAAGAATTAAGGCTGAAATTCTTCCCTTATTCATGACTTTTGTACAGTTAGGTCATCACTGGATGAAAAGAATGTTAAAGAAAACTAAAATATTCTTTAGACCATCTAGAAAACATGGTTTATCTGAACTGAGTAGTTTCCAGTTCCCTGACTTAAATTAAGTTATTTCCTCCGTAATTATTAAAGTGCAGTCTTGGCCAGTTAGTGTACGTTAAAAAAATCCAGAAAAGGCTAAAGAGTCAGATAAATTATGAGGAAAAGGTAGGAAAAAACTAATCTGGATGGTGTGAGGGAGGCTGGGAGAGAAGGAACATGGGAGGCACCCTTGTTTATCTACTTTCAACACCCTGCCCAGCAGATACTTTATAGACTTTGCCCACCCTCCTTCTGCAATTTCCTGGCACTGTCACTGGGATGGACTGGGAAAATGACACATAATGGAGGGGAAAGCACCAAGACAGGGATGGGATATGGTACTGTTTGGCTGGATAACAGGCGAGCTCATTGGACTATAAACTGAGGCATCACTCACTTGAGGGTGCAATGTTATGGGCTGTTTACTCACCCTGTGGCACACTGGCTAGGTCCTGTCACGTGGATGACTCCACAAACAATGCCAGACAGTGATTTACATTGTGAAGGTGTTCATTATGACTCCACAAATCATGCCAGACAGTGCTTCACAGTGTGAAGGTGTTCATCATGACTCCACAAATCATGCCAGACAGTGCTTCACAGTGTGAAGGTGTTCATCATGATTCCACAAACATGCCAGACAGTGCTTCACAGTGTGAAGGTGTTCATCATGACTCCACAAACCATGCCAGACAGTGCTTCACATTGTGAAGGTGTTCATCATGACTCCACAAACCATGCCAGACAGTGCTTTGCATTATGAAGGTGTTAATCATGACACCACAAACCATGCCAGACAGTGCTTTGCAATATGAAGGTGTTCATTATGACTCCACAAACCATGCCAGACAGTGCTTCACATTGTGAAGGTGTTCATCATGACTCCACAAACCATGCCAGACAGTGCTTCATATTGTGAAGGTGTTCATCATGACTCCATAAACCATGCCAGACAGTGCTTCACATTGTGAAGGTGTTCATCATGACTCCACAAACCATGCCAGACAGTGCTTCATATTGTGAAGGTGTTCATCATGACTCCATAAACCATGCCAGACAGTGCTTTGCATTGTGAACATGTTCATCATGACTCCACAAACCATGCCAGACAGTGCTTCACATTGTGAAGGTGTTCATCATAATTCCTCAAACCATGCCAGACAGTGCTTCGCATTGTGAAGGTGTTCATCATGATTCCACAAACCATTCCAGACAGTGCTTCACATTGTGAAGGTGTTAATCCAGTTGCTGTTACACCTTAGCAGCCACCACTCTCTACAACCTATACCAGGGGAGTAGGACAGACCTAAAAAACGACAGCAGGAATCAGATCCACAATTAAAATTTATTACACTGACCCACAATAGCCTTCAAAGAGTACAAAATTACAAAAAACACATTCCCCTATTTATACACCACCAACAATCAATTAATAAGACAATCAAGCAATTAAGAAAACACCTTAATAAAATTTAAAGCAAACTTTTCCAATTTACTTCTCTATTCAACCCTCTGGGTGTTAAAGTGTTGAACTTCAGTATAAAAACAGTTTCTTTATACACTAAAATATTCTTAATTAATCTTTCACCCCCCTTCCTAATAAACACTTCTTCCAAAATTGTAGCTTGTAATAAACTAATGTCATTATGATGTTTTTCCAAAAAATTAAATGCTACAGGACTTTCCAGTCTCTGTTTCTTAACATCTCTTATGTGTTCCTGCAACCTAATTCTAAATTTTCTCTTGGTTTCACCAATATAGAAAAGGTTGCAGGGACATTTCAAAGAGTATACTACACCTGCTGTATCACATGAAAAATTATTATGTGGTATAAATATTTTCCCATTAATCCTAGGAAAACTCGATGTTATATAACAACATATGTTACAGTTATTACAAGGTGTCGTATCCAGAGGTACTAAAGAACTGGAGGGGCTTGCTACCAGCAAAATAAAATGAGCTTTAACTAATTTGTCCCCTAAATTCTGTCCTCTCTTATAGGCAACATAGGGTGTATTACAAATAATCCTATGCAGGAGTTCATCTCTATGTAAAAATTTCCAATAATATTTTACTAATTCCCAAACTTTTATACTTAAAGTATTATATGTGGTTACAAAAATCATTTTTTCACCCTCAAAAAAATAATTCTTATTACTAGAATGAGCATATCCTTTACTATTATTACATCTCGGGAGGTTGGACTGTATTAATTTATTAATAGACTCCTTGATTAAATCCTCACTATAACCTCTATGTAAAAACATAGACAAAGTTTGGCAAATTTTCTTTTGTAAATCCAATTTATTATTACAAAGCCTGCATAATCTATTCATCTCCCCATAAGGTAAACATTGGATGGTATGAACTGGTTGGCAACTATTACTAAATAAATATTGGTTGCAATCCTCAAATTTACGATGAACTGTAGTTTCAATGGAGCCATCTCTCTTCCCAGATAAATGTACATCCAAAAAATTCACCTCTGTGCCATATTTTAAACCATCAAATTTAATATTGTACATATTATTATTCAATTCAGACAAAAATACTGATACTCTGTCCAACCCTCCATCATCATCTTCTTTTGGCTGTTCCCATTAGGGGTTGCCACAGCGGATCACCTGTTTCCATTTCTTCCTGTCCTCTGCATCTTGCTGTGTCACACCAACCACCTGCATGTCCTCTCTCACCACATCCATAAACCTTATCTTAGGCCTTCCTCTTTTCCTGTTACCTGGTAGCTTCATCCTTAGCATCTTTTTCCCAATATACTCAGCATCCCTCCTCAGCACATGTCCAAACCAATGTAATCTTGCCTCTCTGGCTTTGTCTGCAAACCTTCCAACCTGGGCTGACCCTCTAATATACTTATTCCTAATCCTGTCCACCCTCGTCACACCCAGTGCAAATCTTAACATCTTTAACTCTGCCATATCCAGCTCAAACTCCTGCTTTTTGTCAATGCCACTGTCTCCAACCCATATAAAATAGCTGGTCTCACTACCCTCTTGTACACCTTCCCTTTCACTCTTACAGGTACTCGTCTGTCACAAATCACTCCTGACACTCTTCTCCACCCACTCCATCATGCCTGTACTCCCTTCTTCACCTCTCTTCCACACTCACCATTACTGTGAAATACTGACCCCAAGTATTTAAACTCATCCACTTTCGCCACCTCTACTCCTTGCATCCTCACCATTCCTCTATCCTCCCTCTCATTCACACACATATATTCTGTCTTAGTCCTGCTGACCTTCATTCCTCTTCTCTCTAGAGCATATCTCCATCTCTCCAGGATCTCCTCCACCTGTTCCCTACTCTCACTACAGATCATAATGTCATCTGCAAACATCATAGTCCACAGGGATTCCTGTCTGATCTCATCTGTCAACCTGTCCATCACCATTGCAAATAAGAAAGGGCTCAGAGCTGATCCTTGATGTAACCCCACCTCCACCTTAAATGCATCCATCACTCCCAGAGCAGACCTCACCACTGTCACACTACCCTTGTACATATCCTGTACCACTGTTACATACTTTTCTGACAATTCTGACTTCCTCATACAATACCACAACTCCTCTCTAGGCATCATGTCATATGCTTTCTCTAAGTCTACAAAAACACAATGCAACTCCTTCTGACATTCTCTGTACTTCTCCATCAACACTCTCAGAGCAAACATCGCATCTGTAGTGCTCTTTCCCAGCATGAAACCATACTGCTGATCACTAATCATCACATCCCTTCTTAACCTAGCTTCCACTACTCTTTCCCATAACTTCATGCTGTGACTGATCAATTTAATCCCTCTGTAGTTACTACAGCTCTGCACATCACCATTATTCTTAAAAATCGGTACCAAAACACTTTTTCTCCATTCCTCAGGCATCCTCTCACTTTCCAAGATTTCATTAAACAATCTGGTTAAAAACTCCACTGCCATTTCACCTAAACACCTCCATGCTTCCACAGGTATGTCATCTGGGCCAACAGCCTTTCCATTCTTCATTCTCTTCATAGCTATCCTTACTTCCTCCATGCTAATCCATTGTACTTCATGATTCACTATCCCTACATCATCCAACCTTCTCTCCCTCTCATTCTCTTCATTCATCAACCCCTCAAAGTACTCTTTCCATCTGCTCAACACACTCCTCACTTGTAAGTATGTTTCCCTCATTATCCTTTATCACCTTTACTTGCTGCACATCTATCCTAGCTTGGTCCCTCTGTCTAGCCAATCAGTACAGGTCCTTTTCTCCCTCCTTAGTATCCAACCTTTCATACAACTCTTCATATGCCTTATCCTTAGCCTTCGCCACCTCTCTCTTTGCCATGCACTTCATCTCCTTGTACTCCTGTCTACTTTCTTCATCTCTCTGACAATCCCACTTCTTCTTTGCCAACTTCTTTCTCTGTATACTCTCCTATACTTCAGTATATCTGAAATAAAATAAAACATGTTGTACAAACTCATTTTTGTATATGTAATCCACCTCAAAAACAGTCATAAAATGATTTGCATACATGGGGTGAACATGTTCATTATGACTCCACAAACCATGCCAGATAGTGCTTCACATTGTGAAGGTGTTCATCATGATTCCACAAATCATGCCAGACAGTGCTTCACATTGTGAAGGTGTTCATCATAATTCCACAAACCATGCCAGGCAGTGCTTCACAGTGTGAAGGTGTTCATCATGACTTCACAAACCATGCCAGACAGTGCTTCGCAGTGTGAAGGTGTTCATCATGATTCCACAAATCATGCCAGACAGTGCTTCACATTGTGAGGGTGTTAATCCAGTTGCTGTTACACCTTAGCAGCCAACAGCCTCTACAACCTATACCAGGGGACTAGGACAGACCTCTCTGAGCCACTTTCAGAACAGCTTTCACTTCCTTCTCCTGAGAAGTGGCCACAGAGGACAGCAATGACTGCTTCATATCACCTCCATCGAGAGAAACATCTTCCACCTGCAGAGAAACATCTCTAGCAGCCAGAGGCATTGGCTGGCACAGACCAAGGTGAATATGACCTCACTCCCTCCACTTCCATCAGCAGGAGAGTTGCTTCTACATTTTGCACCATCCAGTCATGTTAAGCTCCCACTCCTCCACCACTGGAAAACAATGTGCTCACTCCTATGTTTACATGGAAAACAGGTAACATAGCAGAAGACAAGAGCTCACTAGTATTTAGTGTAAGTTGTCCAACAGGTAGTTCACTTGCCTTTGGTACCAGAAGATCAGAAGGTTGCGGATTTTGTCCTCAATCCAGATGGCTGGGTTAAATTTCATTACTGGTACTGCATTGCAGCAGTAAGGTGTGTTACACTCCTGAGTGTGCCATTCTTCAGATGAGACATTAGACTGAGGCCCCATCTGCCTGAGTTGGTTGTAGGTCATGTGGATGTAAAAGATCCTGCAGCTTCCACAGCAGTGCAGTGTTCTGGAGTGTTGTACTCCTGAGTATGTTATCCTTCAGATGAGACACTAAACTCAGGCCCTGCCATAGCAAGTAGTAGCTAAGGTGGAAATAAATGGTCCTACAGCACATATAAAATTATGGGGGAATCTCCTCAGTGTCCTTGCCAAATTTATATTGTCATTTTTTATTAAACATGTGCATATAAGGGGACTGGGGTAACAAGTAGGGGCATCACACAGCACCCATACACACCCACTGCTTGATAAGTTTTGCCCACAAATGTACATGTGCTGGTATGGTTACCTGAGGGAGGCAGTACCAGGAAAGATTTACCACTCTGGAGAACAAAGTGCTACTGTAAGCCCTCTGTATATGGAATCATTTGCCTCCTGGACAAAATGCCACATACAGGCTACATCAGGATGAGAAATGGGAGGGAGCAGTGCTGGGTGGGAATGTTGTGGGTGGCCGTAACAGGTCTCTGCAACAGGTTCAACATAGGTTTACTGATATTATACTCAATGCAAAGGGAAAAGCATTAGATACTGCAAATCACTGGTGCACCTCTGGGGTTAGACCACCAACAGTGAAACGTCTGACTGAGATTGAGGAGTTTTTGATGTCACTCAGTGGAGGGTGGGGGGTTCAGACCCTTTTACTTAGGGCTAGTTTAGATGTGGGAGCACCTTTGTGTCAATCAGGGAAGTACGACATCAGTAATGTCTGCGTTACACATTCCACTGCACGTGAATGAAATGCTTCACTTATGTCTACCTGCATACCTGTCCTTACAGGTACACCTATCTGCAACTGCAATAACCTGCATGGAAAAGTACATCTGTCATAATATGCCATAGCTGCATTTTAATGTGCACTGCATGCCAAATGAGGTTTATTACAGCATATGTGTATAAGCAAATATTTTTTTTCATGGGTGTTCCTGTTTTGCTGACAAGGTCCACTGATGAAGGATCTAGCACAACAGGACAATATAGGGCAGATGTCAGTTGGGCAGCTGTGACTAAAGATGAAGAATAGCAACGTGCAAGTGGTGTGGTCTGATGACACAGCACACAAACGTCTTCACCCCTCCTTACTTCATGAAACTGTAACCTATAATAACACTGCTCAACCTTACAAAACTCTCCTAAACCCTATCTCACTGATTCTGAGAGAACGCTTAAAGGAAGAATGACTAAGTTATTCTTTATATTTTGTCTTGCAATAATGATATAAATGTAGTTCTTGTTCACGGAATTTAAAGTTGCATCACAAATGAAGCATCCTTGAAGACTTTTTTGTGGGATCATTTTGGAGTGAATATACATGATTCTGATTGCAATAATAGGGCTTGATGCAAATTCTTTATCAGTGATTTGAGGCATTAGCTCTCTAACAACTGCACACAACTAAACTTGTAAAGATTTTAGTCAAACTGAAGGATTAACTATCAATGTAAATTACACATATACATGCACACACACACACAAACACACACACACACACACACACACACACACACACACACACACACACACACACACACACACACACACACACACACACTTATTTATCTGTATGCATGTGTCATATATATATATATTTCCCATCTTTCCTGTAACTAACCTACTGGGAAGCACTAGAAAGCCTTAAACTGATACAAGCCTTCTAGCTTAGAAGAGAGACTTTGGAGTGATTAAGTATCAGTTTCTGTTCTTTCTTGCTGTACTTAACTGTTTTCTGCCTAAACGCCAGATTTCCAGTGTTTATTGTGATTTAAAAGCTTGTTTTTTTTTCACATATTGTACTTTGACTGCCTGCACTTTTAAAAAGTTGTTTTTTGTTTAAATAATTTGTTTAACTGTTGTAGGCTATACACTAAAGTGCAATAGCCTTTTCTGATAGTTTGCAGTCGTTTAAAGCTGTTTTAAGTGTATTTTTTACTGTTTTTGCCTTATCTTTTCAAAAAAAAAATTCCTTGTTTCCCGCCTTTCTAATCTAGTATAGTCCAGTTTTCAGGCTAATGCTGAATTCAGGGCTATGTTACAAGTTTCTGAGTTGCCCATACCTTACATGGATAGAAAGAAGTTTCTCTATTCACCTGTGAGAGAGGGGAGCTTTGAGCAGCCTATCTGTCCCCTGGAGGAGTGGTTCCAGCCCAGAAGTTAGTAGCTTATTGGCCATTTTGGGCTAATTTCTATCTCTTTCATTTCTCTGCTATAAAAACCATGTTTGCACTGTTTTGCATGCCAGGCAGCGCCGGTTAGCTAGGGTTAAATTATTCCCGGCTCCACTAAGTCTCCTCTTCAGTTTTTCCCTTGAAACTAGTCTAACTCTCAACCTAAGCACTCAAAAAGCATCTTACAGCCCAGCACTTGCTCAGCCCTAATAGCAAGCAATGATATACCCTGACACTTGATTGCCCAGCAGGGCAAGGCTCTTTATTCACCCCTCACCAACCAAGTGACTAAGCAGCTCACCCTACTATTCAGGCATGACCAAAGGACAATTTCAGGTGTACTCTCCAGTCCAGCTGGTGAATCTGGGTATCCTGAGGCAATGTTACAACTGCCTCATGTACACAGACAACCCTCTTCTCGTACCACAAAACACAAACATATGCGAGAGATGCAATTATACAGCCAAATTGGAGGCTAAGCTGTCTCCACCCAAGACTGGAACAGACAGTCAAGAGGAGAAGGTTAACACTTGCACCACACCTCCACACACACATAGACCTACTAAACTAGCACTGGCAAAAAATACACATAAATACACAAATTCATACTTGGAGGCTCTAAATAAAAACCTGCAAAAGCATCAGAGACCTCCAAAGCAGACACCCAAACAACCTGCACCTCCTGTCACAAACCAGGCAACACATAAAACACAAAATCAGTGTGCCGCACAATCACAGCCCTTTAGATGAAATAACATACCTAACACATTAGTAATAGGTGACTCTATAGTCAGGTACACTGACGTCTCACTCACTAGGCTGGACAAGCAGGTTACTGTTAACTGCCTGTCGGGAGCCAGAATCTGCCACATAACACAATCACTCAGGTCACTCCAGAACAAGTACAAATATGACTCTGTCATTATTCATGTTGGTGTGAATGACCTGAGACGTACCTCCCTGGACTACATGAAAAGGGACATGGAAGAGCTCTCTGATTATTTAGCCCAGGCTGGTATGACCCTGACCCTGAGTAGCATCCTGCCCTCACCAAGAATGATACCTCAGTATAAAGAAAAAAATTATCAATTTCAACAATTGGCTAAGCTTCTGGTGTCATTCAAAGGGGATCCAGTGTCTGTCAGCCTGGGACGATAGGCTCGGCAATCAGCATTGCTTCACAAGAGATGGCTTGCACTTGTCACCCCTAGGCTTTCAAATACTGCCCAAGGCTGTTGCTGCCCCCATAGTGCCTTTTTTAGACAAGGCTCAAACGTCAAACCCACCTCCATAAACAGAGCAATTAACAAAAAAACTGAGGGTTATGCTACTCAACGCCAGGAGTTTAAATCTCAAAATGCACATGCTCAAAGCACTCCTCAGTATGGAGAACGTTGACATCTGTGCAGTAACTGAAACTTGGTTCAAGACTCGAGAGAGCACCCCAGCACTACCGGGCTACAACTCATACCACACATTTCGGCCACAGAACATGGACCAAAACACAAAAGGAAGGGGTGTATCCATATTCATCAAGGATACCTACACCTCCAGGTTAGCTGTGCAGCATGATACCTCTGAGATCATCCATGTGCAACTAACATCGGGCAAATCTGCAATGCAAATTGTGGCCTGCTACAGATTACCCTCCATGACCCAGGACCAACACTCTACCTTTCTGGAGACACTGGAAAACATTAAGGTCCTTCCAAACACCCTGATATTGGGCGATTTCAATTACTCTACCATTAACTGGGAAAACTACTCGAGTACAAACTCCCAAGCCCAGCACTTCCTGGAATTCATCAACTCAAATGCCCTGGATCAGCTGGTAAACTCCCCTACCAGAGGTAAAAACATATTGGACCTGTTCATCACCAACATGGGCGACAGGTGTTCCACACCAGAGGTCAAAACGTCACTGGTTAGATCAGACCATAAACTGTCCACACCCCACCACCACCCCCAACTAAGGAAATCACTGTAAAAAACTTTTCTAAAGCAAACTTCACCTTAGTTAAGACAGAGGTGTTACATTTCACAGCCCCCACACTAAAGGGTAATGCTGCCCAAGATGCAGAAACCTTTACAAATGGACTCTATGAACACCTACAAGGATGCATTGATCATGCCATCCCTAGCAAAACCAAGACTCACTCCTCTAAGAGAAGGTAACCAGTCTGGTGGACCCCTGCCATAAACAGGCTATACAATAGAAGGAGGAAACTAGTTCAGAAAAAAAGCAAATCCTAAGAAGGAAAGACATCCCTGATCAGTATCAGTTAGAAACTAAGGTCCCTCATAAAATCATCCCAGGCTAACTTCAAAAGAAAAATAGCCAAGGATTCAAAAGATAACCACAAAGCCTTCTTTAGTTATGTTAAGAATTTAAGTGGCAACTTGCAGATATGCACTGAACTAGTGCAAAATAGCACAAAATATACTGAACCTACTGATAATTGCCAACATCCTGGCAGATAGATTCAGTGCAAACTTCACCCCCCTCTCACCTCCAAAAGGGCCCACAACAATACTGGAAAAGTGTAGTGTCCCAGAAATCACAGATGCACAGGTGAAAACAGCCCTTTCAAAAGCCAAAAACACAGCATCAGTGGGGCCAGATAGTGTCCCAGGCTGCGTCTTGCATGAACTATAGAACAAACTAACCCCCCCACCTAAACACGCTGTTCAAACTCAATCTCTCCACAGGCTACATGCCCATAGAATGGCACACAGCAATGATTATTCCACTCCACAAAGGAGGGGCCACAACTGACCCTTGTAACTATCACCCCATAAGCCTGACCAGCCTGGTCTGCAAGGCTATGGAGGGCATCATCATGGAACTCATTACCAAAGACATTGGGAACCTCCAAACACTTGCCCCAACCTAGTTTGGCTTTGCTAAGGGCAGATCATGCCTACTAAACCTGGTTGACATTTTCGAGACAGTCACCAAGGCCATAGACGAGGGAAAGGTGGTTCACACAGTCTACCTTGACCTCGCCAAGGCTTTTGACACCATTCCCCACTTGGGTAATACAGAAAAACTCACCAGCCTGAACATAAACCCCTATGTCACGAGATGGGTTGCCAACTGGCTTACAGACAGAACTCACACGGTAAGAATAGCGGGCTCCAAGTCTGACTTTAAACCAGCCACAAGTGGTGTCCCACAAGGCTCTGTCCTGGGACCCTTACTGTTCGGCATATACTTCTCAGAAGTACAGGCAAACACAGGAGGACTATGGCTAACCAAGTTCATCGATGACTGCAAACTGGGAGCCATAAATGACTCTCTGGCTGACACGGACATCCTCCAAAAGGGCCTTACTGAGACGGACACCTGGTGTCAAAGTCATGGCTTCAAGCGAAATGCCAAAAAATGCATAGTCATCCCGTTTGGTAAAAACAAAACATCCACGAATTACCACATAGGTGGCAGCTCCCTTAATACAGAATCTGATCTGGGGACCCAGGTAGATAGTAATCTCTCCTTTGACAATCATATTGCCATAGTAGTTAGGAAATCCTTCTATGTGGCCCATCTAATTACTAAAGGGTTTGCATCTAGAAATAAAGAGGTTATAGTGCCCCTCTACTCATCACTCATCAGACCCATCATAGAGTACAATGCCCCATTTGGGATGTGCCTCACAAGACACTTCCAACAGCTGGAAAGATCACTAAAGTACCTCACCAAGAGGATTACTGGCCTCAAACATATGTCCTATGCAGCCCAAATGAAAAAACTCTGGCTGTACTCAGTGGCATATCGCTTACTCACAGGTGATCTCTGCCTGACTTACAAAGTCATGTCTAACTCAGAATTGATGGACATGCTCCACCTAAAGAAATCCAAGTCACTGCGAGCCATGCGCTCTAGTGAGCTAAACCTCGCCACAACAATAAATGGAACATGCTGGAGGGATAGATTCCTGTCACAGAGACTCCCCATACTTTGGAACAAAATTCCAAACTACATTAGGCAGAGCCCCTCACTAACACTCTTCAAGAGAAACCTTGACGAGTGGATGGGTAACAGAAAATAAACCCCTGGGATCACTTCATTGGCTCTGCTTTACAGAGGATCAGTTAATTAATCAATGGGGCAGTGAAAGCCGACACACTCTGGCTAGGCTTAAAAATGCCCACGGTCAGATAGCCTAGTACCTACCTATGAACCTATACACACACACATATTAATCTATATACATATTTATATATATATATATATATATATATATATATATATATATATATATATATATATATATATATGGGTCTATATTAGCATATCGAAAATACAAAAGAACGAATATTTAGTGTGCGACACATAAACATCGAAACTGTTAAAGGCTGAAACACCTAAACATCGAAACTGAAAATGTCGAATTATTTTGTTTGGCCAGCTAACAAAACCTGGTGTGATAATGACAGGAACCTAATACTAAAGATTTACCACTATAAATAACAACATAGTGCTAATGTGCACGTCAGTGCAATACAAACACATAAACCACGTAAACCAATTTATTCAACCTAAGATGTCCTCTAGTGAAGAATGTGCAGATAATGTCAAATAAACATATACATAAGTAAATTAAACATAACACCCACTAAGTGAATGGTGCATACAACTCAGATTTTTAGTTATAAAACCTTATACTTTCAGCAACATAGATACAGCGCGAAGAAACTGAGCACCTGTGTCTGTCTGTCTGTGCCTGCATGCATGTGGAGTGTGTGTGTGTGTGTGTGTGTGTGTGTGTGTGTGTGTGTGTGTGTGTGTGTGTGTGTGTGTGTGTGTGTGTGTGTGTGTGTGTGTGTTGTTAAAAAAGTCTGTTCTGTCAAGAGTTCAAAAGATCCAATTGACTGAGGTCACTAACACTACAGTCTCTTTGGAGGGAACTTTGCCCTAACCCTTCCCACACCCACGTCTACCTTATCAACTTTTCATCAACTGCAAGGTGGTACTGCTACACCAACTATGGGGAAAGGCAACATGGTTCATATATACACATGTATACATATATATATATATATATATATATATATATATATATATATATATATATATATGTGTGTGTGTGTGTGTGTATGGATTTGAATAATCAGTTCTTTCATATGCAATGTTTTCTAGGTCTCCCTATGTAAAGGTACAGTAACTAAGTGAGTGTATTATCCTTATTTTATGTTAGGGTTTCCTTATTTTCTATTAGGGCTTCTAAGATCGCTCACGCTGGAAAGAAGTGTGCAGGGCTCTTCTTTGGAAATTACTGGTATAAGGAATCAGTTTTGTGTTGTAGCATTCTTCAGGCTGTTTCTGCCCTATGGCAGAAATGTATTTGTTAGAGTTGTTTATTTCTTGTGACCATTGTCTTAGATAACTATAATGAAGAAACTGGGAAAGATGTTACTAACTGTGTGTGATATCTTATCTAACAAGTAAAGAAAACAGCAAAAATAGCCTGGATCAAATTGTCCTTTTTCGATGTCAGTATATAAACTTGGTATTTTTACATGCATAGCTTAGCTTTAGGTGTCTGTTATGATGTAATTATTGCTAGACACTATGTTGTGTTTGCTACATAAACAATGATGCCCATAGCACATACCTACTATCCATAGGGTGTCATGAAGAAAAAGGTACTAACTGAAAAAATAAGCTGCTTAAACAAATGTTGCATAGTAAGCCATGTCCTGGCTAATGTAACCTTCCAAGTAAAACTTTGAAATAAAATAAATACCTCAGCAGCATGTGTAAAATAATTCTACTATCTGCTAAAATGATGAAGAGGAATTTATACTGCTTAGGTAAGATAAGTCAGTACTGTGTTGGCATAGAAGATAAGCAAGCACTCTTAGAGATCTTATCTTTCTGATTTGTGTTTTCACAGGTCCTGACAGTTCTCTAATCTGCTGAATAAGGAAATCTGCTTGCTGTTTAAAGCTATTATTTTCTTTTCATTTTTTTATTTACAGATTGGTTGATACTTTGGAGAAATATATGCAGCCTGTTTAAAAAGCTTATTTTATTTTACTGTAGCTGTTAAATGAAATTGTAGCACAGCAATATTTTTGAGCATGACCATATTCTAATCACGTACAGAAAACAAAATAATAAAGATCATTACACACAACAAACGGTGGCACTCAATAAATAGTGGCAAAGTAGTATAATATATTAAGGTTATGGTTGTCTCACATGTCCAGATGCCACTAGCTAAACATTGTGCAGTTTTTCATTTTGGAAGTTAGTATAAAAGCAAGTATATATCTACACTCTGTACAAAACTGAGCTGCACCTATCAGAAAATAATTAATATCATATAGTTTGGTCTTGATTGCAGGTTTCAAATATTACAAATAGAGTGCTTACATGTGGCAAGAGTGTAAAAGTAAGAGGTATTATATCAAAGAAAGGAAATCTGAAATGTGTTTCGTTGGTATAGGTACATACATGTGCATTTTACTCTCTGCTGTCTTTTTTCACTACCAAAAACAAAAATAATTGATGCCTATGTACCCTAGTTTTTGGGGGTTATACTCAAATCTAATGATACAGCTCTTGATAAAGATTTTTTCTCAAAATCTGACATGGGGGATGTCATTAGGTATATTATAGAAAAAATACACAGATATAAGATTACAGCATGTCATCATAAGGACAAACAAGGTTAAAATCATTTAAAAAAATAGTTTTCTATATGTGCAATAGTCTTCTGACTAAAATAGATATTTGGATCAGAAACAACAGGCATATTTAAGAGCCAGCTAAACAAGCATATAGCTAAGCATGTTTATAGTAAATAGATATAATTTAGCAGGCTTTTGAAGTCGAGAATATTTACATCTTTGTTTGAAGGACATGTTGTGATCTATAGTATGATACAGGCACACTGTTTCACTACCAGAAAATATGCAATTGATAAGAATGAGAAGTTTAAGTACATATTGAACTGAGAATTATTTGTATTTTTCAACCTCACTTGCATCTCATGTTGTAATTGTGAACAATAAGGATTATGTTTCCTTCAATGCAACATTTCTAATTTTATTGATGACTTACAGCTTCCATAGGCATTTTTCCTGGTATAACTGGCCACGTACTCATTCTTCCTTGAGGAAATCATTTGGCATCCTTTGTGCCCACACTTACACCTGCAAATCAGTGTTACATCCCCTCAACAATCAAAGGATGCCAAGTAGTATTCAGAGGAAGTATTACATGGGTTATGAAACAGAGATGAATGGTAGATAATTCCCCTTGTTTTCGTTGTTTTCCAACCAACACTAACAATGACATTTGTGAAACCATACCCTCATTGCTATATCCTCCAGCTAGAAGTTCCTCAGAGCCCTCATCATGAGTAACCACCTTTCCATTTCCCAACATTCTTCACAATGTGAATGATCATCAGTGATCATATCCCCATTATACAATGACCCCCCATTAAGTATTCAAAAACGTGCACGCTGATTGGTCAACTTGCACGTTGTAAATCAGAGTTATAGTAATGGAAAAAGGTCCGGTCGCCCAGACATTTTCCATTACTATAACTCTTTTTTTTACAGCAACTGAGAATGCAAAATCTCCATTGCTTCACACTGTCTCGCTATGTTAAACTCGTTTAACATAGCGAGAAAGCTTTAAAAAAGCAACAGAGATTCTCCGTTGCTTTTTTAAAAAGCTGTCTCGCTATGTTAAACTCATTTAACATAGCGAAACAGTTCTTAAAAAGCAACGGAGATCTTGCTTTCTCCGTTGCTTTTTTCAAAACTGTCTCGCTATGTTAAATGGATTTAACATAGCCAGACAGCTTTAAAAAAGCAACGGATATTCTCCCTTGCTTTTTTTAAAGCTGTCTCGTTATGTTAAACTCATTTAACATAGTGAAATGGTTTTTAAAAAGCAACGGATATCTTGCTTTCTCCGTTGCTTTTGCCCACAGCTCTGATGTACTGCATAGGCATGCGCATGTGCAGTATATTAGAACTGCCGCAGAATGCCAGACAGCTGCGGAAGGGCAGCAAGGAGGCATTATACAATGCCATTATTTAAGTAAAGTAATTATTTTTTTTATTAAATAACGTCATTGTATAATAGCACTAACCCACTTCTGGGTGTGGGTAATGCTGGATTTACCCACGGTTGGCTTTGTTTGGCCACTCGGGCTTCGCCCTCATGACCAAACCACACCAACCATGGGTAAATCCAGAATTACCTACACTCAGGCTTGGGTTATTGCTATATTATCCAACAGTCCCCACTATGTAGTTAATCATCATTGACCTAATCCCAATTATTCAACTCTCTTCACCATATGTGTGATCATGTGTGACTGTATCTCCATAATCCAGCACTCCTCACTATTTGCATGATCATTAGTGAACATATTTCCATTATCTAATTACTGTTCCCATGTATGTGTGATCCTCAGTGAAACAGACCCCATTATACAACGCTCCTCACCATATGGGTGATCACTGTTGCTACATACCCATTATCCAACAGTCCTCACCATGTGTGTTGTCATCAGTGACCATATGCCCACTATCCAACAGCTGTTACCTTGTGTGTGATCTTTGGAGAACTGATCCCCATTATCCAATACCATTTACCTTATGGATGATCATCTGTGACTATATCCTCCATTATCCAACAGCCATCACCATGTTTATGATCATCAGAAACCATATCTCTGCTTTCAAACTGGTGAAACATATCCTGTCAGATGAGCATGTAGGAGGAGCATGCCTATGCAAATGTTTTCCATCCATCTCCTGTTAACTTTCTGATGGTTTATATTAATTCTAAAACACAGAAAGCCAGACAAATACACATGCACGTGCTGCATCAGTATCAAAAGGCTAGCAAAATGTGCCTGTTTTTACACCCTGTTTTAGGAATGCTACAGAAAATCTGGCTTCCAGATTCAATCAGTCTCATTGTCAGGAAGTTAACAGGATTATCTTTTTCTGAATGTTAATTCAATTAATATTAAGGTTAAGAAACAAAACTGAAAACTAGATTATTATCAAACTCAAGTTGTGGTATTGTATGAAGAAGTCAGGAGGTCAGAGAAGTGTGTAAGAGTGGTACAGGAAATGTACGAGGGTAGTGTGACAGTGGTGAGGTCTGCGGTGGGAGTGATGGATGCATTTAAGGTAGAGGTGGGATTACATCAAGAATTAGCTCTGAGCTCTTTCTTATTTGCAATGGTGACGGACAGGTTGACAGACAAGATCAGAGAGGAGTCCCCGTGGACTATGATGTTTGCAGATGACATTGTGATCTGTAGTGAGAGTATGGAACAGGTGAAGGAGACCCTGGAGAGATGGAGATATGCTCTAGAGAGAAGAGGAATGAAGGTCAGCAGGACTAAGACAGAATATATGTGTGTGAATGACAGGGAGACTAGAGGAATGGTGAGGATGCAAGGAGTAGAGGTGGCGAAGGTGGATGAATTTAAATACTTGGGATCAATAGTTCAGAGTAATGGTGAGTGTGGAGGAGAGGTGAAGAAGAAAGTACAGGCAGGATGGAGTGGGTGGAGAAGAGTGTCAGGAGTGATTTGTGACAGACGAGTACCAGTAAGAGTGAAAGAGAAGGTCTACAAGAGGGTAATGAGACCAGCTACGTTATATAGGTTGGAGACAGTGGCATTGACAAAAAAGCAGAAGTCAGAGCTTGATGTGTCAGAGTTAAAGATGTGTGTGTGTGTGTGTGTGTGTGTGTGTGTGTGTGTGTGTGTGTGTGTGTGTGTGTGTGTGTGTGTGTGTGTGTGTGTGTGTGTCTCTCTATAAAATGGTACTAGTAAATGTTGGTGAATATTCATGTGATCAAGGACGTGAACTACAAGTAGTTGTTATCAAACCTTTGTTTGACTAATGCCAGTATTCATGTCACTTAAACAAATGCGGTGGCAATATTTCTGATGCTTATGAATGAGCATAGCAATGGTGAGGTTAATGGAGGCCATTTACGCTAATATGAAATGCCTTAAGTATAATGAGATGGAAATAAGAAATTTTGTAACGTGGTGTATGCTAATGAGGTGTTTTGGGAATTCATAGTAGTCCAAGATCTGTACAGTACAGACACTGTTGTTGAAAGCAATGCTTCACCTTTGATATTTAAGTTGCAATCCACGAACTTGCCCCCAGCCCTCCCCTCAGTAGTTTGTCCAATTATGCACAAGCACTTCCCTGACTAAACAATTAATTATTTCTCCCAGCAACTCCTTTATTAGTTTGTCTTAAATATGCACAAACACTAAAATGACACCAAATAAACTATTTTGTGCAGCAATCAATTTGGCAGTCTGACCATGGATGCACAAACCCTTCCCTGACACACAAATTCATTATTTCCTCAAGCAACCCCGTTAGGAGTATATCAGGGGCAGCTCGTGCTATTGGACTGCAGGACTGCAGCCCTCCCAGATGTAAAACAAGAAAAATGAAACAAAATTAAAAAAAAATAACAAAAAAAAAAATAATAAAAGCAACAGCGAGTCCCGGAACATCGCGCATGCGCACTTGCGACATTTCCCGATATTCGGACTGCTGGTGAACCAGTCTGGAGCATGCGCACAGAATACAGACTGTCTCCACCAGCAATCCGGATTACAAAGACAACATGCACATCTGCATTTTCCCAGCAGTCTGTGCAGTCAGAACTGCATAGACTGGAAGGGGATCGGATTGCAACATCCGCAGGCAGGGTGGTCTAGCGGGACAGAAAGGATGAGCCTCAGGTGCTCTCACGGGAAAGGCTTGCCTACTGCATGGATTTAACAGCTCGGCGATGATGGTGCAGGAATGGATTGAGCAGCTCGGCAATGATGGAGCTTGCTGCTTTTGACGGACATTGCAGGTAAGGTGTGTGTGT
Organism: Protopterus annectens; assembly: GCF_019279795.1. Taxonomy (NCBI): domain Eukaryota; kingdom Metazoa; phylum Chordata; order Ceratodontiformes; family Protopteridae; genus Protopterus; species Protopterus annectens. The sequence continues at coordinate 1,654,886,678 of NC_056731.1, read as the reverse complement.
GTGTGTGTGTGTGTGTGTGTGTGTGTGTGTGTGTGTGTGTGTGTGTGTGTGTGTGTGTGTGTGTGTGTGTGTGTGTGTTCTGCATGTCTGTGTCTGCGTTTGTAGGGGTCAAAATGTGAAACTATGTTTTTAAAAGTGTGGTGAGGGGAAAGGGGTATTACGAAATCATGCAAGTATAAAATTAAGTTTTCATGCTGCAGTCCAGTTTGTATCTGTTCTATTTATTAGCAAATATGTTTGTAGGTGGAGATAATAGTCTTGTCTTGATTTCCCTCCAGAACAACAGAAAAATTGATACAAAGCAGGCTCTGCTTAGGTGCGTGCCAAAGAGGAACATCTACAAAACAGAGGCCAAACAGTACCAAGGCGGGAGACTAACATGTCTCATAATATCTCAAAAAACAAGTCTGGGCCAGTCTCCAAACAAGAGCTTCAACAGATTCATACTGGCAAACAGGAAATGGATTCTCAGCCAGAAAAGTGATCTGCAGGTCAATCTTTAGTTAAGGCAGCTGAAAAGTGTGCTGATGTTAAACAGGTCAGTTACATGAACATAAATCCAGCCAAATCAGTTCATTATAGGTTCATAGGTATATAGGTAGGTATTAGGCTATCGGCCCTGGGGCCTATACAAGCCCAGCCAAAAAGGTAGCCTGGCTTTTGCCACCCATGAAAATTATTTTCCTGTGCCACTGTCGAGCAGAGCCACAGAGGTGATCCCTGGGGTGAATTTCCTATTTCCCATCCAATCATCAAGATTTTTCTTGAAGAGTGCTAATGAAGAGCTTTGTTTGATATAGATAGGTAGTTTATTCCAGAGTATGGGAAGTCTCTGGGACAGGAATCTATCCCTCTGGCATGTTCTGTTTATTGTGGTGACAAAGTTTAGTTCCCTAGAGCACGTAGCTCGGAGGGATTGGGATTTCTTTAAGTGGAGCATGTCCAACAGCTCTGGGTTTGACATAGCTTTGTATGTTAGGCAGAGATCACCTCTGAGTAGGCGATATGCGATGGAGTAAAGCTGGAGTTTTTTGAGATGGTCTGCGTAGGGCATCTGCTTGAGGCCGCTAATCCTCTTTGTGAGGTATTTCTGCGGCCTTTTCAGTTGTTGTAGATGTCTTGTGAGGTACATACCAAAAGGAGTGTTGTACTCTATAATGGATCTAATGAGTGATGAGTACAGGGGAACAATGACCTCTTTTTTTTTGGATGCGAAACATTTTGTGATGAGGTGTGCCACGTAGAAGGATTTCCTGACTACTGTGATGATGTGATTATCAAAGGAAAGACTACTGTCCACCTGTGTCCCAAGGTCTCTTATCACACTTTCGGTGTTAAGTATACTACCGCCTATGTTGTAGTTCATGGGTACAGAGTTTTTACCAAAGGAGATGACAATGCACTTTTTGGCATTGAGCTTGAGGCCATGGCTTTGACACCAGGCATCTGTCTCAGTGAGGCCCTTTTGTAGGATGTCCACATCATTAGGAGTTTCGATTATGGCTCCTAGTTTGCAGTCATCTGCAAATTTCATTAGCCAAAGACCTTCTGTGTTAGCCTGTACTTCAGAGAAGTAGATACCAAACAGGAGAGGACCCAGGACTGAACTCTGTGGTACTCCACTTGTCACTGGTCTGAAGTCAGATTTGGAGTCTGCTACTTTCACAGTGTGGGTTCTGTCAGTGAGCCAGTTGGCAACCCATCTTGTGACATAGGGATTTATACCTAGTTTATTGAGTTTATCTATAATTCCAGAGTGGGGGATGGTGTCGAAAGCCTTGGCAAGATTTAGATAGGCTGTGTGAACCACCTTATCCTTTTCAACAGCTTTGGTGACTGCTTCAAAGAAGTCTATCAGGTTTAGGAGACATGATCTGCCTTTTACAAACCCGAACTGGGTGGGATCCAGAGTTTGGAGATTACCAATGTCTTTGTTTATAAGTTCCATGATGATACATTCCATGGCCTTGCAGACCAGGCTCGTCAGGCTAATGGGGCGGTAGTTCCCAGGGTTCGTGGTGGCTCCCCCCTTGTGGAGTGGGATAACTGCTGCTGTGCACCATTCAGCAGGCACAAAGCCTGAGGTGAGGCTATGATTGAACATGGTACTTAGGTGGGGTGCCAGTTCATTCTGTAGTTCGTATAGAACGCAGCCTGGGTTGTCAGGTCCCATGGATGCTGTGTTCTTGGCTTTGGAGAGTGTGGTTTTTACATGTGCAGCCGTGATTACAGGAACTTTGTATTCTTCTGGTATAGAGATGGGCTCTTTAGGGGGTGAGATGGGGGTAAAGTTATCACTGAATCTATCTGCCAGGATGTTGGCAATATCAGTTGGGTCTGTATATTTAGTGCCATTGTGCTATAACTCAGAGCAGATCTGAGTGTTGCCATTGAGATTCTTGACATAGCTATAGAATGCTTTGTGGTTGTCTTTAGAATCAGTGGCAATTTTGTTTTCGTAACTAGCTTTGGAGAATTTTATCAGGGATCACAGCTTCTTACTGAGGCTGACCATAGAGCTCCTCCACTCATGGGATTTTACTCTCTTTTGCAAGAGTTTCTTCCTTCTGTTGTACAGTTTGTTTATGGCAGGGGACCACCAGATTGGCTTCCTTTTTTTGGAGGATAGCGTGTTGGTTCTGTTTGGGATAGCATGCTCCATGCACTCATAGGTTCATAGGTTCATAGGTTCATAGGTTCATACTAGGCTATCTGCCCTAGGGCATTTATAAGCCTAGCCAGAGTGTGTTTGGCTTTCGCCACCCATTTTAAATTAATTTTGCTATGCCCTTTTTTGAGGTTAGTATACTGTGCCTCTGTCTAACAGTGACACAGAAGTGATACCCAGGATAAACCTACGATCTCCCATCCACTCATCAAGATTCCTCTTGAAGAGAGTCAATGAGGGACTCTGCCTAACCTGGACTGGGATTTTATTCCAGAGTGAAGGGAGCCTCTGGGTTATGAATCTGTCCCTCCAGCATGTCTTATTTATTTCAGTGCTGAGGTTCAAGTCTCTTGAGCGTAGCTTGATGGGATTTGGATTTTCTGAGGTGTAGCATGTCCATTAATTCCAGGTTGGACATGGCTTTATACGTCAGGCACAGCTCGCCTCTGAGCAGGCGGTATGCCACTGAGTAGAGCTGGAGTTTCTTTAACCGGCAGCATATGGCATCTGTTTGAGCCCTTTGATCCTCTTGGTGAGGTACTTTTGGGGTCTTTCCAGTTGCTGCAGGTGTCTGGTAAGGTACATCCCAAAAGGGGCATTGTACTCAATTATGGGCCTGATGAGGGATGAGTAAAGAGGCACGATGACCTCCCCTGATCTAGATTTGAATCCCTTCATGATTAGGTGGGCTATATAAAATGTTTTTCTAACCACTTTGGCCACGTGGTTGTCAAATGAGAGATTGCTATCAACTTGGGTTCCCAGGTCCCTAATTACTTCTTCTGTATTTAATGGATTACCACCTATGTGGTAATTTGTGGGCACTTTGTTTTGCCAAAGGGGATGACTATACACTTTTTGGCATTTAGCTTGAGGCCATGGCTCTGGCATCAGTTGTCTGTTTCTATGAGGTCCTTTTGGAGGATGCTTGTGTCTGCTGGAGAGTTGATTATGGCGCCCAGTTTGCAGTCATCTGCGAACTTGGTCAGCCACAGTCCTTCCGTGTTGGCCTGTACCTCCGAGAAATATATACCAAACAAGTGAGGTCCCAGGACTGAGCCTTGTGGGACGCCACTTGTAACTGGTTTGGAGTCTGACATGGCTCCAGCAATTCTAACCATGTGGGTTCTGTCCTTGAACCAGTTTGCAACCCATCTAGTGACATAGGGGTTTATATTTAAGTTGGTGAGCTTATCTATAATGCCCGAGTGGGGTATTGTATCGAAGGCTTTTGCAAGGTCCAGGTAGGCTGCATGGACCACCTTCCCCTCGTCAATGGCCTTGGTGACTGTTTCAAAGAAATCGGCCAGGTTTAAGAGGCAGGATCTGCCCTTAACAAAGCCAAACTGGGTAGGATCCAGTGTCTGTAGCTCTCCAATATCTTTATTTATGAGGTCCACGATGATCCTTTCCATAGCTTTGCAGACCAAGCTAGTCAGGCTTATGGGGCAATAGTTTCCAGGATCCGTTGAGGCACCACCTTTGTGAAGAGGGACCACTGTTGCTGTACGCCACTCTTTGGGTACATATCCTGTAGTAAGGCTGAGATTGAACAGTAGTTTTATGCTTGGGTTTAGCTCTTCTTGAAGTTCATGTAGGACGCAGCCCGGGACACCAACTGGTCCCATTGATGCTGTGTTTTTTGCTTTGGAGAGGGTGGCTCTTACCTGAGCATCTGAGATGTCAGGGGGGAAGCACTCTGCTGGGATAGATATTTGCCCTTTTGGTGGGGAGGTTACTATAGATTGGTGAAGCATAGAGAAGAGTGGAAATAAGATGAGAGTGGGCAAGAGTAGCTTTGGCTGGGGAGGTTAAGAAAGTTTTAATTCTATAGAGAGAGACGAGTTTTCTGTTTACAGATTTAATGGTATTGTTGATATGACAGTCAAAGGTAAGGTTGTTGTCAATCGTGACAACTAGCAGTTTGGTAGTAGGGTCAGGTAATATAATAGTTCCATTGTTAGATAGGATAGTAAAATCTAATGTAGGGGATCTGATAGTGGGCTTAAAGAGTAAGAGTTTGGTTTTTTTAGCGTTTAGGAGTAGGCATCATTTTAAGAACCAAGTTTCAACTTTGGAGAAAACAGCTTGAGTATTAATTTGAAGTTCAGAGATGGATTTAGCAGAGCAAATTAATGTGGAGTCATCAGCATATTGTATACAAGTAGCCTGGGGAATAGCTATTTGTAAGTCATTTATAAAGAGGGAGAAAAGAAGTGGTCCAAGAATAGAGCCTTGGGGGACCCCAAGAGAGATTGGGAGAAGGGATGAGAGTTTGTTATCCCAGAGAACGGCTTGTTTCCTGTTTGTAAGATAGGAACTAAACCAGTGGACAGCCTTAGATTCTAAGGAGAGAGATTCAAGAATTTTCAAGAGAATAGAGTGGTTAACCATATCAAAGGCTTTAGACAGGTCAATAAAGAGAGCTGAAGACAGGATGTTATTATTACGATTCTTGTTAATAAGGTCTGTAAAGGAGAGGAGAGCGGTGGTTGTGCTATGAAAAGGCCTAAAGCCATGTTGACAGTTAGTAAGAATGTTGTTCTTTATTAAGTGGTTCATTAACTGATGGTGAACACATTTTTCCATGATTTTTGCTAGTGGGGACAAGAGAGCTATGGGCCTATAATTAGAGTATTCATAGGAGTTACCTCCTTTATGTAAGGGTATGATGTGAGAGATTTTCCAGATGTCAGGTATGGTTTCTTCATTTACAGTTCTATTAATGAGAATGGATATGGGATAGGCAATTTCAGAGGCTGCTTTTTGAAGGAATTCAGATGGGAGTTTGTCAGCCGAGGGGGTGCATGGTTTGAGTTTGTGGATACATTTTTGTATAAAGGCAGTGGAGATGGATTGTAGCCTAAAGGTTGGTAGTTTGGAGGATGTAAGGTCGGGGATGCTAGTGTTGTCACTAGAGAGGTGAGAGGCCAAGGAATTAATAGTATCAATAAAGAAAGAGTTGAAAGTGTTGGCAGTATCAAGGGTAGAATTCTTTTCCGATCCGGTAGGGGATGGAGTGGTAGTCTGTCCAGGGTGTAGAAGCCTATTTAGGGTTGACCAGAATTTTTGAGGGTTATTGTGATTAGCTTGCTGGAGATTACTATAATAACTCCTTTTATCAGAGAAGATAGCTTTTTTGGTACTGTTTCTTAGGTGCCTAAAGGTCTGTTGGTCTATGAAAGATTTGCTAGCTTGCCATTTTCTCCAAGCTTTGTTTCTAAGTAACATTTTTTGTCTTGTATGTTTAGATAGCCAGGGGGCAGGTTTAGATTTAATTCGGATGGAGCGTGATGGTGCATGATTATCTAGAATAGTTAGGAATGTGGTATTGAAGTATAGCACAGCTTCTTCAAGAGGAAGTGTCTTTAGTGGGTTCCAATTGCAGGCACTTAGTTCAGTTCTAAATAGAATAGGGTTGAAACATTTGAGATTACGTAGGGTCCTAAAGATAGGTGTATTGTTAGAGGCATTTCTTTGTCTTATAATATAGGTTAGATTGTGATCACTAAAGTCATCCGGTACTGTTCCAGACTGATATTTTAGTACAGGTTTGTTAACGAGAATCCAATCTAGAATGCTTTCTTTGTTGTTAGGTTTGTTAATCCTAGTAGAGGTGTTTATTATTTGAGTAAAGCCATAGAGGTTAATATGAGAAGCTGGGTTATTAGTAATTAAAGAGGACCAGTCCAGGTTGAGGTCTCCAAGAATTATGGTTTCTTGTGGATAGGAGGAGGTGAGCCAATTAAGGATATTTTCTATAGTAGTAGAATTATTTCCAGGAGGTAGATATATACAGATAATATAGATGGACTTTTTAGGGTTTAGTTGCAGCTTTGAGATGAGAAGTTCAGTCTTATTCATGTCTAGGTTATCATAGGGTATTAATGTTACATTTAGTTCTGTTTTGAATAGTAGTGCAACTCCTCCGCCTTTTTTAGTTTTGCGGTCAAGTCTCAGGATGTTGTAACCTGGAGGTAAGATTTCATTATCTTTAGTAAAGGGTTTTAACCAGGTTTCAGTTAAACAGAGAATATCAAAGGAGTGGTGTTGAAGAAGGGAGTGGAGATGGGTGATTTTGTTATTGACACTTCTTATATTAAGGTGACCTATGAGTAGAGTATTCGGATTGGAGGTTGGTAGTAGTAGGGAAGAGTTTAGTGTAGTGGTTGCCTCATCAGATGAAGTGGCTAAGGGTCCTGGGTTGGGGTGAATGTCCCCGTCTACCAAGGTAGAGTGGCTATATATGAGGTAAGCTTTGATAGGGGAGTACAGTAAGTATTTTGGTTTCTTAATCAAGAGATTTAGAATTGTGATATCTGGCAAGGAGGTAGCTAGGGATAGATGTAATGTTTAAATGAGTAAATTTTAGGCTTATGCAATCAGAGGCTGTATGTTTGGGAGAGTAGTTAAAGTGGTAATCAGGGTTTGATTCATAACAGGTTAGGAAGTACGGTAGTGTGAGGGCAAGAGAAATAATAAGTAGAAGTGTTAGCTTTTTCAGAGCAGTTCCTGTTACAGGGGTCTTGGGTGTAGGTTCGTAAGCTTTAGTAGACATGTTGAGGTGAGAAAGAAAGGAATAGACTGGATATAGGCTAAGAGTGTAGAGTGAGTAAAAAAAAACAGGTGGATATAAAGGTATGTGTGTAGTTTTGGGTGGGGAGGGGAGAAAGGAGAGGTAACAGAGAGAGGTATAGTTAGGAGGGCGGTGCAAGTGAGGTAGGTGCCTAGGGTAGGTGTAGATATAGAGGAGGTGTGGTATGTAGGAGCCTAGGATAGGTGTAGATATAGAGGGGGTGTGGTATGTCTGGTATAAGGCTAAGGGTACGTGGGGTGGGTGGGATAAGGGGGTAGGGAGGGGAGCGAAGCGGGGCAGAACCAGTCAGAGAAGAGAGGGAAGTCAATCAGCTAAGCAGAGACAGTGAGGGAACAGAAAGGCAAGGCAAGTTGGATGTTCCAGCCGTAGTAAGGCAGGCTGACGAGGGGAAGTTGGTCAACCAGGGGCAGGGGGAAATAGCAATAAAAGATGAAAGGTGGAAGGGGTAACTATTAGAAAGCAGGTAGGCAGGAGAGGAAAAAACCTTAGCTGGTGTCACGTGTGTGCAGCCCACAAGAGGACAAAAACATAAAATAAAATAATTAGGCAAAATGACATACAGCCAGTAATGGAAAGTTTAAACACCAATAAACCGTCATTCAAGAGGAGATAGGGGTGCTTCCGACGAGGAGCACTAGGCTTTAATGCTGGAATACAAAACAAAAGAAATTTAGGTTTAGGAAGACCAAAGGAAATAGAAAGAGCATAGGAGGTTAGCATAGGAGTTGGTAGAGAGATACCAGATTAAGAAGTAAGTCAGTAAAGAGAAGGAAAAACAAATATCTGCAAGTTACTGTAACAGTTATACCAAGATAATATTCAATATTAGCAACAGTTGTTATAATGCATTAATGCAAGTAACCAGTGATATTTAAGTAGGAACAGAAAAATAGTAGTTCTAAACCAGGTTCAATGTAGATGTTAATTGCATTGTCATTCACTATACAAGTAAAGGGATTTATGTGTTCATTTACTATACAGGTGAGGGTATTTATATGTACATACAAGGTGTAGAAACAATACAGTGTATATCTAATCAGTAGTGAGGGGTATTAGGATTTAACGCTATTCACCATATACTGAGAATAATCTAAGAAAGAGCAGCGTTTGTAGTAAGCATGCTCTTTAAAATAAGATACAACCACTTAGCGACTGTGTACAGTAGCTGACCAGAAAGTCACAGTAGAGCTATGCTTTACTTAATTACTGTTTTATAGACCTCTTAGTGATTGAAAGCAGAAGTCCAAATCAAAGGCAAGGTGCAGCTAATTAATGTTAATAGTGCACAAGGTATAAGACCTTATAGCAATTCTATGCAGTAGCTAAACACATGGCCAATGAGAGACAAAAACAGCTGATATAGACGTTTCTGCTTTGGAAATATCAGGCGACTAGTGCAGTCGCTAAAAACAAAGGCAATTTACCAAAGAACCATAGCTAAAACACACGTGGTGTAAGACACCTTATCGACTAAGTACTGTAGCCAAAAAACAAAGGTAGCATAAAGCAGAACAACATACACTGAACAAAGGCTTTAAGAACCTCTAATAACTAAATACAGTGGTTATTGCTGTAGCAATTACTAGCGATTAAATGCAGAGGATAAGTCAACAATAAACAGCCACAAAACAGCGTTTACAGTTCTCAGGAGGTCAGGACCTCAGCGACTAGAAGATAATACAATATGTGGTGTTAGGAATCTCTAGTAGCTAAAAAAACAATGGTTATTGCTTTGGAAACACTAGCGACTAATTGCAGAGGTTAAATCAGTGAGAGACCACTATAAAACAGCGTTTACAGCACCCAGGTAGTCAGGACCTCAGCGACTGCAACTTAACACACTATCCACAGGTTTTGCCAAATGTATGAGCAAAATAAGGCAATATCTAAGTAGAAATACTCACTTACAGGCAGCACACCACGCGGACAACCAGGGGGAACCTGCAGTTTACAACATGGAGATTAAAGATGGCGCCTTAGCAAGGAAGCCACTACATACAGAGTTTGAGGGTGTAGGGGGGGAGGAGAAGCAGAAGGTGAAACCAATAGCATGAAGGGTAGGATAGGGGCGGGAGGCAGGAGCACTGGGAACCAGTCAGAGAAGAGAGGGAAGTCAATCAGCTAAGCAGAGTAGCTGAAACACTACTGTTTCATATGCTATGTAGCTTAGCAATATGTAAAGGAGAGTTTGTTAAAGAAAGATGAAAAGGCGACAGTAGTTTACAAGAATATAACAGGCAGAAGGTAAAATAAGGACAGTAATAGTTAGCAGAGGGACAGTGAGGGAGGTATTAGAAAGTAGGTAAGTAGAGATATTCAAGATACAGCCGTTTGGTGAAGCATAAGGTAGGAAAAAGAGAGAAAAGGAGTGCAACAGCCAGGAAAGAAAAATAGAGACAGTGAGGGAACAGAAAGGCAAGGCAAGTTGGATGTTCCAGCCGTAGTAAGGCAGGCTGACAAGGGGAAGTTGATCAACCAGGGGCAGGGGGGAATAGCAATAAAAGATGAAAGGTGGAAGGGGTAACTATTAGAAAGCAGGTAGGCAGGAGAGGAAAAAACCTTAGCTGGTGTCACGTGTGTGCAGCCCACAAGAGGACAAAAACATAAAATAAAATAATTAGGCAAAATGACATACAGCCAGTAATGGAAAGTTTAAACACCAATAAACCGTCATTCAAGAGGAGATAGGGGTGCTTCCTGGGTGCCAACACAATTGGCCTGCTTTGTTGCTTCAGGGATACCAAGTGAGATAGGCCAGCAGGGAGGGGACAACCCGATGAGGAGCACTAGGCTTTAATGAGCCAGTAATGGAAAGTTTAAACACCAATAAACCATCATTCAAGAGGAGATAGGGGTGCTTCCTGGGTGCCAACACAATTGGCCTGCTTTGTTGCTTCAGGGATACCAAGTGAGATAGGCCAGCAGGGAGGGGACAACCCGATGAGGAGCACTAGGCTTTAATGAGCCAGTAATGGAAAGTTTAAACACCAATAAACCGTCATTCAAGAGGAGATAGGGGTGCTTCCTGCGTGCCAACACAATTGGCCTACTTTGTTGCTTCAGGGATACCAAGTGAGATAGGCCAGCAGGGAGGGGACAACCCGATGAGGAGCACTAGGCTTTAATGAGCCAGTAATGGAAAGTTTAAACACCAATAAACCGTCATTCAAGAGGAGATAGGAGTGCTTCCTGGGTGCCAACACAATTGGCCTGCTTTGTTGCTTCAGGGATACCAAGTGAGATAGGCCAGCAGGGAGGGGACAACCTGATGAGGAGCACTAGGCTTTAATGGGGCAGCACACCACGCGGACAACCAGGGGGAACCTGCAGTTTACAACATGGAGCTTAAAGATGCTTTGTGGTTGTCTTTAGAATCAGTGGCAATTTTGTTTTCGTAACTAGCTTTGGAGAATTTTATCAGGGATTGCAGCTTCTTTTTGAGGCTGACTAGGGAGCTCCTCCACTCGTGGGATTTTACTCTCTTTTGCAAGCATTTCTTCCTTCTGTTGTACAGTTTGTTTATGGCAGGGGACCACCAGATTGGCTTCCTTTTTTTGGAGGATAGCATCTTGGATCTGTTTGGGATAGCACGCTCCATGCACTCATGTAAGTGCTTATAAAGTGCAATTGTGTAGGATTCAGTAGTCGTAACTTTATTGTCCATCTGCATGGGTGTCATGAAGTTCATCACTTCTGTCTTAAGAAGCATGAAGTTGGCTTTGGAGAAATTTTTTACCATGGTTTCCTTAATGGAGGGTGGAGGCAGGATGTGGATATCTAGGGTAATTAGCTTATGGTCAGATCGGACCAATGAGGTGTTGACTTCAGGTGTGGAACACCGGTCACTCATATTGGTAATGACTACATCTAGGATATTGTTGCCCCTGGTGGGGGTGTGGATAAGTTGATCCAGGGCATTGGAGTTTATGAATTCCAGAAAGCGTTTAGCGAAGGAGTTGGTACATGAGTAGTTTTCCCAGTTAATGGTGGGGTAGTAGAAATCACCCATTATTAGAGTGTTTGGTTGAACCCTAATATTTTTCAGTACATCGAGAAAAGAGGAGTGGGAATCCTGGGGTAGTGGGTGATCTGTAGCAAGCTACAATTTGAACTGCAGTTTTGCCCAGAGTTAGTTGCACTTGGATAACCTCGGCTGTATTATGCTGAGCAACTAGCCTGGAGGTGTGGATATCTTTAATGAATATGGACACACATCCGCCTTTGGTGTTCCGGTCCAGGTTACATGGCCAAAAAGTGTGGTATGAGTTATAGCCTGGTAGTGCAGGGGTGCTCTCTGGAGCCTTGAACCAGGTCTCAGTCACTGCACAGATATCAATGTTCTCCATTTTAAGGAGTGCCTCGAGTGAGTGCATTTTGAGATTTAGACTTCTAGCATTGAGTAGCATCACCCTCAGTTTTGCTTGCCTGTTCCTGTTACGGTGGTGAATTTGTCATTTGAACCTTGCCTAAAAAAGGCACTATAGGGGTGGCAAGACCCTTAGCCAGTATCTGGAATCCCAGGGGTGACAGGTGCAGGCCATCTCTGGCAAAGCATCGTGGTCTGTCGACCATGTCATCCCAGGCAGACAGATACTGGATCCCTTTAGAATGGCACCAGAAGCTTAGCCAATTGTTGAAGTCAATCATTTTGTCCTTGTACTGCGGCATCATTCTGGGTGATGGCAGAATGCCACTCAGGGCTAGGGTCATACCTGATAACCGAAATAGTGGTGTGGTAGTGCTCAAAAAACACAAATAAATCCAGAAAAAAAAACTACTGTTACAAGTCCACAAACCAGTTTATTCCAAATGTAAAACACAAGTAAAATGTAGTGCTTTCGTCAATGCCAGTTGACTTTATCAGAATAATCCAAGAAACATAAAAAAAGTATTTAAATAGTATAAGCTTGGCAGTGATTGGCTGTTACAACTCACACATTTAAAACTTGTTTTTAAAAAGACATTTTATTCAATGCTGAAACATATTCCTCATGCTCTAGGAATGAAATACACATTTCCTATCAGAGAATAGACAGTTTTTTATATGAGTATGTGATGGACCAGAGGATTTCTAAGGCAGATTATGATTTTCTTTTGAATTTATATCCCAAAGTTCCTGTTATCTTTGGTATACCGAAAGTACATAAAAACATAGAAAATCTGCCTTTTAGGCCCATTGTGGCAGCGGCTGGTTCAAAAACACATAATTTAGCTATATATGTGGATAGAAAAATAAAACGTGGTTGAGCAATTTCCACACTTGGTCAAAGATTCCTGGGACTTTCTAAGACAATTAAAAAGTGATTTTTGGTGTGCTGATTCTTACTTTTTGACCATTGATGTACACGATTTGTTTTCCTGTATTCCAAAGCAAGAAGGGTTAAACTTTTTCGAAGATGTTCGGTGGACATCTTCGAATTTAAACGCTGATGAAATTGGTTTAATATGTGTGCTTATGGGAATAATTTTGAAAAACAACTACATATATTTTGAAGGTGAATATTTCCAGCAGGTCAAGTGTAGCAATGGGGTCAGCTTGTGCTCCAACCTATGCTAACTTGGTGTTGCTGGGCTGGGAAAGGGAGCATGTTTTCAAAAGTGAATTATTTTCCAAGGTTGTATTTTACTGTAGGTTTTTGGAAGATATTTTTATTTTGTGGAAGGGAACTTCAGAGTCCATTCCACTATTCATGCAATACCTAAATCAAACTACCAGTTTTTTAAAATTCACATTTAACTTTCACAAGCAAGAGATTCATTATTTAGACACCAAAATAATCAAGGACCATGAAAAGTTTGTATCTAAGGTCTATCGCAAAAAAAAACTTTTTGTAATAGTTATTTACATTTTGATAGTCACCACCCAATGTCACAAAAGAAAAGCATCTTTAAGGGACAAGCCATCAGGGTTGCGAGAAAGACATCTTTAAAACAGGATGTCATTCAAGAATTTAATTGTTTGAAAAATATGTTTCTTGAGAGGGGCTACCCTGCTAGCTTTATTGATGTAATTTTTTCTGGTGTATTAAGTGACTGGGGTACAAAATATATCCCCCTTTTAGGTAGAGGTTTGAACAGCATGGATAACACAGATAATACCACTGAAACTTTGAGCAAAGTTGATTTACAACAAGCATGCATTGTTCAATATAGCCCCCTATACCATCAAGTGAAAGAAACACTTTATAAAAACTGGAGCATCTTTAAAATTAACATTGAAATCTTTCAAGTTTTAGGTGAGAAGCCTATATTTACAACTAAGATTGGCCCTAATATAAAAGTAATTTTGGAAAATAAAAACAAAAACAAAAACCAAGGTGAACATTTCAAGTTAAATGGCAGCAGACCCTGTGGTAGGTGTGCCTATTGTTCTTACATATTGCAAGACAATTCTATATCCTTGGACAATAAGAATAAGAATACAGTTTACCCAACAAGGGGTCATTGTTATTCAAGTAAACTGGTATACATTGCAAAGTGTAATTCCTGTATATCCTTTTACATTGGGAAGACAGAAAGGTTGTTTAAAACTAGATTATATGAACATCTAAATGATATAAAGAATACAAAGGAAACAAATGCTTTGTACAAGCATAGTACCCAATGTGTGGATTACAGTGGCTGTAATTGCCATATTAGATGTAGTGAATATTGATGTTAGGGGTGGAGAGTGGCAAAATGTCCTGAACAAGAAAGAACTTTTATGGCAATTAACACTTGCAGCAAACTACCCCCCAGGGTTGAATGACCATTTGACTATATTACCTATTCTGAAAGAAATGGCAGGACATGTTTAAATGTCCTTCACGGGTTTAAATGTGACTATGTAATATAAATAACATAAAAGTACACCTGTTTCTGTATTGCAAATTTAAATTAATGTAATGTTTTCTTGTGGCAAACTGCTTAAACTGAGCAAGATATTTTGTTTTTTGCAGCATTCATACTTCTGTATTGTTTGAAAATTCTGTAAATGTCTTTTTAAAAACAAGTTTTAAATGTGTGAGGTGTAACAGCCAATCATTGCCAAGCTTATACTATTTAAATACTTTTTTATGTTTATTGGGTTATTCTGATGAAATCAACTGGCATTCATGAAAGCGCTAAATTTTACTTGTGTTTTACATTTGGAATAAACTGGTTTGTGGACTCGCAATAGTAGTACTTTTTTCTGGATTTACTAGGGTCATACCTGCCTGGGCTACAAGATCGGAGAGCTCTTCCTTGTCTCTTTTCATGTAGTCCAGGGAGGTACTTCTCAGGTCGTTCACACCAACATGGACAATGACAGAGTCATATTTGTACTTTTTGTGGACTGACCTGAGTGCGTGGGTTATGTGGCAGATCCTGGCACCCGACAGGCAGCTGACAGTAACCTTCTCCTTATTTAGCCTGGTGAGAGGGACATCACTGTGCCTGACTATAAAGTTGTCTATCACTAGTGTGTTGGGTACATTGTTTCACCTTATTAGCTGTGGCTGAGTGGCACACTGAGTCTGCAGGCTATGTGTCATTTGGGTTGTGTTGGGGAGTGGAGGTTCCTTGCATTTCTGCTTTGGAGGTCTCTGTTGCTTGAGCAGATTATTATTGAGAGCCTCTGTGAATGTTTTTGTGTTTCTATGTGTGGATTTTGGTGGTGTAGATTTAGTAAGACTATGTGATTTGTGTGGTGTGGTGCAAGTGTCTTGACTGTCAAGTTCAGTCCTGATTGGAGAGAGCTTTACCTCCAGTTTGGCTAGATAAGTGCATCTCTCACAGGTTGTAGTGTTGGGTGGTAGGAGGAGAGGGTTGTCAGTGTAGTAGTAGTTGTCTTTCGGCTTTTCCCGGTTAGGGGTCACCACAGCGGAACTCCAGTCTGCTAATGATTGGCAGTAGATTTTTACGTGCCGAGTTGCCAGCCCTGACGCACAACCTTCAACGAAGGTACGCCCATTCATGCATGTCTCCAGACAGAAGACGCTCTAAATGAGAATCGAACGGGACAAATTCTTACTGTCAGGCAACAGCGCTACCACAGCACCACCACCACAGAGGGTTGTCTGTGTACATGAGGCAATTTCTACATTGCCCCAAGATGCCCAGATTCATCAGATAGACAGGAGAGAACACTGGGAGCTGACCCTTGGACATGCCTGAATAAAAATACTATTTTCCTCTAGATAAGTGAGGAAAGTGAGTACAATAGCTGTTTTTCTCTAAGCAAGTGAGGAAAATAAGTACCAAAATTGTTTTCCTCTAGGTAATGAGGAAGGTTGAGTGATATAGTAATTAGTAGGCTATTTAGTGCTTACAAGTTCTGAACAAGTGCTGATCACGAATAAGCAAATTCAAGTGCTAAAAGTAAGAATCTGTATCTGGACTAAACTAGTTACAGGAAAGGGGGGAAATAAGTGCAAATGTGGGCTTTTAAATCAGAAAGTTGAAAGATATGGAAAAACTGCCCAAACGGCCAATAACTACAATTTCTGAGCCAGAACCACTCCTTATGTGGTAGATGGTTACCTAGTGCTTACCAATCCCACTGATAAGCTAGAAGGCTTCCCTCCAAATCAGAAAGCTTGGGGGGGGGGGCTCAGAGGCTTACATACAGTCCTGGATAAAGCAAATCTGAATCTGGACTACACTAGTTACATGAAAGGTATTTTTTTTTTATATATACAGAAAAGTAGCTAAAGCAGCAGTCAAAACAATTCAAATGCAGTGCAAGCTAGCACACTTGAGTATGTAGCAATGTTAGACCAAACAGTTTAAAAAATGCAATTAAATTAAAAATGACTAAAAACAATGCAGAAGGAGTCTATTAGGTAGAATGAGGTAAAGAGATGGGACTTGGGGGAGTGTCCCAGACTAAATCTACAGTCGAACATAATACACTTTAAAATGCTTAAAAATCTATAAGTCACCCTAGCATTCTACCTAAACAATAAGCAAATTTGGTATATGTTTTAAACCACGAAAACTAATGTTGATGTCTAGTGTTGCAGTGAAACAAGTAAACGTCATGTAAAGTTAATGTAAATTCCAGGCATGTCTGTAATATAATATCTGTTTTAGGATTATTCCTTATCCTGTCATAGAACTTCAGTATCCTTTGTTATTATGCACAATTAGATACTGGGCACGCATGTATAAAGCAACAAAGAACATGGCTAGATGAGCACTATTAAAAAGGCATCTCTGTTGCCAGATCAGTATCAAAGCTACATTTGAAATGCTGCATTAAATACACAGTAACACGTAGTGACTAATATTATTTTTTTTAGATCACATGCACATGTTTTGATAGAAGCCTGATCTGCTCTGTGCTTCCCACTACCTACTGCAATGTTCAAATATGAAGCATCATAATGCGTTCCTAGACTAATAACAGCAACAGTTACATGATGGAATGATCGTCATCAAAGTCAGATACAAAATCAGGAGATAATAATAATCCACAGGCAGTTTAACTCAAGATTTGTGTGCAAAATGCCCCAGTTAACTATAACTAGTGACTAGAAAGAGCAACTAAGGCTCAAACCCTGCCGGTAGCAAGAGCCTCAATTCCCTACCCACTACCACTAGTCAAAAGTGTTCAGATTTTTGCCTCATATTTTTGTTCTGTTCTGTTCCTCATAAAATCTGTGGTTTTCTGGATTTTTTAATTCAGTAAATAATGACAGACATTTGAATTTAAGACTTCATATTCTTCAGAAAGTACATGGTAACACAAAACATTTTATTCTAGTAATTTTTTAAGTTTATAAGATCAATCCTTGAAATTTTGTGGCTGTATTCCCCCATTATTGGCTTTGTGCAGTTTTTTTTGTGCTAAGAGGTTGAAAGCTATGGTGAGAACTGAATTCACTGAATGTGTTTGGGGCTGTATTCCTCATTATTGGCTTTGTCCAGGTATTTTGTGCTAAGAGGTTGAGACCTAAGGACTGAACTGAATTCACTAAATGATAGCTATTTAAGTTTCAGTCTTCCTGTTGTTTAAGAAACAGCTGATTTGGCATAGTGGTATATAGTGCTGACTATAGTGTACAGGGTCCTGGAGCCAATACATGGCAGTGAAATGCATGGCAGTAGCACAGCATTTTATTCTAACAACTTTCCAAGGTTATACAAGCAATGTTTAAAATGTGTCCCTGGTTTTTGGGCTTTTGTCCCCCCCCCCAAATAAATTTTGGCTTTTTCCAGATTTATTGAGCTCATGTGCTACAAAGCGTTGAGTGGATTTTACAAGGAGCTAAGAGCTTCAGGGGAAGAGAAGTTTAGTGCTGCTTATGCTAAATCTGCTTCCAATGTTAATAGCACAACAGTTAGTGTACTTGCTTTCACTGCAGAAGGCTGTGGTTCCTACTCCCACAGTATGTCGATGCATTGCTGATGCTGTACTTTTAAAGAGGGTGGATGCTGCAGTTCAGAGAATGTCCTATTTGCGGAGATACCTAGTAACTATCAACCTGTTATCAGTTTGCCATCCATTCCCTATTGAAATAGTACTAGCTTATATTTTTTACAGTAACATGGGCAATTTATTCCTCAAGGGCAACAGGCACTTTATTTGTAGATGAAACAATGAAATATAAAATTGTTTGCTAGCAGCAACCTCTTCATTAGTTACAGAACTCTTTAATGTGAAATTATTTAGATGACTTTTACTTCTGCAGAGATTGTGTATATTTGCTGATACTGGTGGATTGTAGAAGTTTGAGTAGACTTTTATGATGGAAATGTTCTGAATTGGGCAGTTTTGTCATTATTGGTGCATGCTTTTTGTTTCATTGTTTACTGGAAAAATGTTCAAAACAATAAATTTAAAATGCCTTGTAACAACTGTACTGTATTATACAAGGAATATAATTTAATTAAATCAGGAAGGTGTATCAAAGAACACATGTATGTTTCTTGTGCAAGGGGCCTATGATTTGAAAACAGCCCAAAGTTAATCTTTATCTGCCACTGGATAGATGTATCTTCTTTGAATGTGGGTTTCAATGCTGTTTCAATGAATGTGAGTTTCAAGGGCAGGGAAGTTTTAATGCTAAGTCTATTTTCATTGTGAGGCTGCATTGCTTTGTTTAGCAGATGTCAATTGGTGTTTGTGCTGTAAAATGAAAAATAAAACATTTAAATGAAATCCAAATCATCGTAGAAGTAAAGCAGTATGCACATTACAGTGTTTGTGGTAAATGGGGTGAAGTAGCCAAGTAATGGGACATTGGAATGGCTGCAGGGGGGAGGCTCCATTCAACCATGATTTTGTGAAGGAGGAAGGGTGGCAAACTCAAAGACAGCCCTGACTGAACTATACCTCTCAAATGTCCAGATTTTCACAGAATGAATAGATTTTCGCTTTTTATTTTTGGTTTGTTCCTCATAAAATTTGTGGTTTCCTGGCAAATCATTTAGGAATGAAGTAACTAAATAATGGCAGACATTGAGTTTCAGACTTCATATCCTTTAGAAAATGCATGCTAAAGCAAGACCTGTTATTCTATCAACTGTCTAAGTTTATACAACAGCAATTTTTAGTTCTGTCTGTATGTTCCCCCAATATATTTGGCCTTGTCCAGATTTCCTGTGTTAAGAGGTTAAGGGGTACATGCAAATAAATCACTTTATAAAATTAGGTATATCCAAACCTCTCAACTGACCCCGTCTTTGGCTCAAAATGTTGCTCTCCCCCTAATAATCCCCCTGCAAAATAGCAATTTTGGAAGAAAATGTGGAGGGTTTACAATTAATAAATAATTGTAATTCTCAGAGTTATAGATTACAAGTGTCCCTTCTTTAATAGGTTCCCAGCTGCATTGTGTGGCTATTTTATATTTTTGCATCACATTTTTGGTCCATTATTTCATAAAAGCGTGTTTTTCTGGCAAATTAGTGGCAAATCATTAAAGACTGAAGTTAGAAAATAATGACAGACATTTGCGTTTCAGATTTCATACCCTTCAGAAAATTCATACTAATGTAAGACCTAATATTCTATTATCTTTCTAAGTTTATAAGAGCGACATTTTAAAATTGTCGTTATTTTTGGGCATTTGTCTCAATTCTGTTTATGGCTTTGTCCAGATTTCTTGCTCTGAGGCCGAGAGGTATGACAAATGTGTCAGGGCCATCACCATCACCCAGAGGCATTTCAAATTGTGACATACTTGTTGCACCCTACTCCCCCATGTAGTGACTCTGGATGTGTCCAAGCAAGGCAAGGAGCAGTTATGCAGTGTAAGTGTGCAGAGTATCCCACCATCTAAGGTAGACACAAGTGCTAAAGTGGCTTTTCATCTGTCCTTGATTTTGCAGAATGCTCTGGCTTTCGGTCATATTTTATACTGTTGATTTATGCTTCTTATTATTCAGAAAATGCATGTTGTTGCACTGCCAGTTGCTCTGTGTTTAAGTAGCAATGTTTTAATGACCACCAGGTAAGCTTGTCTGAGATTATAAGATGCAAGTAAGCTTTAATAAGCATACTGTTAAAGAATTACCAATATTGAAAGCCTTTTTGTTTTTGCCATGCAGAGAATATTTACATAACTAGATAACATATAAGCCTTAGGTATTGAAATGCATATGACAGTATTTCTAATAAAGGACAGGATTACAGTATTTTCAGAAGCTCACTAAATTTGTTGGAGACTTGCAGTCATCTTTGCAGGCTTTACCAGTAAACTAAACAGAATGCCAATCTATCATGTGCGGTCCTTAACCTGTGCAGTCATCCTTTAAGCTATTTATCTTGAGCTTGTTTCTTGCTTGGTGTTCATTTTTTACTTTGATCATGTTTTCACCATGAAACAAGTAGATAATTGTTGTCAGGCAGCAGGTCTTTTTTGGATAAGAAACATTTTTACAAGTGGCAGTGTTACAGAGATTTCTACTTTCAGTATGTTACTTGGTACTTTTATAAAGCTGAATATAAATTATAATTAGAATTGAAGTGCAAGGAGAAGTGGTTTGAGTTTAGTGTTGCTTGTTTTTTTATACTTGATTTTGACTGGCATTCCAGTAATGTATTTAAAAAAGTAATTTATTTTTTCATGCCTCATAACCTTTTTGTTTCCATCTAGATATTATTAACCTGTCATGTAGCCTATGCATTGAAATATTTTTTTCTTCTACACTTCATTTTGTCTTGATTAGACTCTCATAATGATGGTTTGGCACCAAGGGCAGTGTATTTTATTAAAGTCCCAGTTCTTGTGGGTTTGAGCATAGTTCCACCCCTTTCTAGTTGGTCACACCCCTTACCATTGGCCCCATCCATTCAGCTGTCGCCTGCAGCCCCCCCCCACTTTGATTTGAAGTCACCAGCCACCACTGGAGTATGTGCAGGTAAGCACAAGCACCAAAATGAAACATTTACCCAAGCACCCCCTTAAGGAGGTCCAGGTATGCATAAGCACCAAAATGGAACACTCATCCAGGTGACCCCTTCAGTAAAATGACCAGGCATGCACAAGCACCAAAATTACATTTTTACCTAAGTGACTCTTTCAGTAATATGTCCAGGTATGCACAAGCACCAGCCAATCTCCCCTTACCTTTCCATAGTTTGCTGGAAAACCGCTGCTTACTGCCATAAGTTCAAGGCTATTTACATGCTTAATAGGCTAATGAGGTCATTATAAATTCATGTCTATAAATAGTATTCATATGCATATGTGTAAGGTCCCTTATGAATGTAGTAGCTGTTCCCCTATCACCTATGCTTCAAGTATGTAAGCTGTATAGATAGAAGGCATGTTTACAACAATTCCTTTTGCAAAAAGTCTGGGTTTTGCACATCCACATAGTGTTGCTCTTCACAGATCACTGCTATGAAAATGCGAAGACCTGGACAATGTATAGTGTCCTGAATGTCCATGTTGCTGAATATCCATTTTGCTGAAAGAGGAAGTTGGTTTGTATTAATGGTGGGTATGTGTGTGTGTGTGTGTGTGTGTGTGTGTGTGTGTGTGTGTGTGTGTGTGTGTGTGTGTGTGTGTGTGTGTGTGTGTGTGTGTGTGTGTGTGTGTACTGCAGTGTCTGTGAGTTAGGGTTACAATAAGGAGCATTTAAGGGGTTAGTGTTAGTTTTGTGCATGTGTGGTAATCTATGTTGAGTTTCAGAATTAGGGATCAGAGTAGATTTGTGAGTATTTGCTGGTTAGGGATAGAGTTAGGGGTAGGTAAGCGTAAAGCTTCAGTGTTGTGTATGTGTTTGTATGTGTATGTTAAATGTGTCTGAACACCTTGTATAGCTGTATTCTTGTGGAAAGAGTTTTACATATAGTAATGTGTAGGGGTTGGGGTTAGAGGCAGGAATAGGGTAAGCACACATGAGGAAGGTCATACATGGGGAGGGTGAAGCATACTCCAAGCATACAGTGTAAGATATTTAATGTGTCATACAGCAGAACCCTTTAATAGACAGTCAGCTAGATAGATAGATGGGGAAATAAGATACTCCTGAGAGATGTGCATAACTCTAGATAGTCTGCATAATGAACTACTTAACTAGCTTCCCCACCAACATGCTTACCGATATCTTTAGAGTTAATTATAGTTCATTCACCATCTCATAAACCTAAGATTTGACATGCCCATGAAACCTGAGCACAATATTTATTGAAATTTGTAGAAATGGGAACACCAGTTCCTTTTTTTTTTCTGTTTGTGGGAGGACTTTTTTGTCAACTACAAGTTGAGGGTTGTGCCAGTTGGGTAACTAAACCAGGTGTCAATTGACCTAGCTTTGGTTCTGCGTAGACCAACAGAGAAATTATAAAAAGCCAAACAGAAAATATTCATTTATTCTAGGATATGTCATACACTGTGTCTGGCATGTCATTTTGTAATATAACAAGGCATTCTCAAATGCATGAAATAGTGCTGTTTTTTTCAGACCAAGAAATTAATTAAAAATCATATTTAGTTATTGCATGTGTTTTCCAGGAAAGTCTGACTGGACATAAAACCCCCTTTCAGCAGAAGCCTAGGAAGAAAAGCTGCAAAATTATCACAATACAAGTTGCAGAACAAGGTAATAGATAACCTGTGGATGAAGTAGGGATGAAATACATATTGGACAATGCACTGCACTGCACTGTAAGTATTGTAATGCAGAATGTAAAGATGAGTGCAATTTCACACTGCATTAGCAGACATTACAGTATAGTATATTAACAGATGAGAAAAGTAACACATGAACTATTTGTATTTAGTATAATAAAATAGAACAAAGATTACAATAGACCATATTCCATTATTAGATGTGTAGTAATTCTTCCAAAGATATTGGAGCATCATTAGTTTTAAAGAGTAAATTGATTGGTAGGATTTCAGGCTGACTATTTGGCTTGGAGCCAGTATGTACAATAATTAAAGAAAACAGTATAAGGGATGATGAAAATCATAGGATGGAAGCGATAAGTATCATTAATGAAGAGGGAAGGATATCTTCCATCCGAATATTAAGTAGGGGTACATAAGATATGGGTTGTTATTGTGAAGTTTTGAGCAAAGAGAAATTCCAGGTTGGTGTGATGTCAGCTATAGGTTGTTAGTTCTATGGAAAAGTTGGGTATCAAGCCATATTAAGTGGTTGATGTTAACGTGAGAAAGAACATGGGCAGAGCCAACTCTTAGCAATGTAATGCTTTAATTCAGTTTTAGATGACCACATTTTTCAATTAGTATCAAATAGGAATAGAGTACCATTGTTTAAAGACAGTTTTATAAGTATATGCATAACTCTTTTACAGTGCATTGAAGGATTTGTAACACAGATTTGAGAAGGTTTATCCACACCTTTAAAAAGCTGAGTTTGATTTCTGTTTCCAATTCATTTTTTTCATATGCATGTAAAATTGAATCTAGTGTCAATTACACACATGGCATGGTCCGGAAGTGACTTACCTATGACATTTCTAATTTCTTTGGCTCTAGTAAGCTTGCATGAAATATGGCGTTGTCATGGAATTTAATATGTGCTGTAACCAAAACTAAGAAGACTGTGATCTTGAAATTTTGGAATACAGGAATGCTCTATAGCAGGGCATCAGTCTTGAAATTTTGGAATACAGGAATGCTCTATAGCAGGACATCAATCTGTCACCAGCACAACAGTTAATAAGAAGGATGAAAGTTTCTGAAAACTCTAAAAAATCCAAAAAAACACAAAACTCTACCTTTTTTACACCCCCACACCCCCTGTAAATTATATATACCAACTCCAAGATTGCACTACAGTGAGGAAAAGGGTAAATTTCCTGATTCTAGCTATACTGCGATCTTCATTAAAAAACTTTGACTTTTCAAAAACTCGATCATATGGTCTCAACCATATGGAGTTCGAGTTCCTGAAAACTCAATCAACTGATAGGGGCCATATAATAATATAACATGGTGCAGATAGCAGGTGCCTCATCACAGAATATGGAGGTAACCAGCAGGGGTCTATATTACATTATCGAAGTTTCAAAACTTCAAATCTGATATGGTCGACACGATATAATCGAAGTCTTGAAACATCAAAAATGTAATAAAACACAACAACCTATGAAAACAAACTATTTAAATGCTCTAAGCAGGGGGGCAAGCACCCCTGCACCCACCATGTGGGGGGGCTGTGCCCTCACACCCCCCACTACTTAAATATACCAACTCCAAGATCACACTACTGTGCAGAAAAGGGAAATCTTCCCTTTCCGCGCTGTACAGAGATCTCCATTAAAAGATCTGAAGTTTCAAGACTTCGATCATATGGTGTTGACCATATCAGATTCAAAGTTTTGAAACTTCAATAATGTAATATAGACCCACCAGCGGTGTCCCATAGAGGCTCAGTGCTGAGACATCTTTTGCTTAGCATTTACTTTCCTGATCTCCAGACCATGAACCAAGACTGGCTAAGCAAGTTTTTCAGACAACTGCAAAATGGGAATCATTGTCAAGTCCACTCCTGATGCCCAAGTCCTTCAGGAAGAACTTGCATCCATAAATACTTGGTGTGTTAATGATGGGTGCATATTAAATGCTAAGAAGTGCAATATTGTCCAATTTACTAATATCCCATCCTCCAGCATGCAACATAGACAACACCACAATATCACAGTCAAAAATGGAAGAGTTGTAGAGACCTTGGAAGTCATTGATAATTCCCCTTTTGATCAGCATGTAATGACAGTATCAGAAAATCCTTCCACTTAATGTAGCTAATTGCTAAAGGAAAATCATCCAGATCTAAAGAGTTCATTGTCCCCTTATATTTAGCATTGATTAGGCCAGTTATTGAATACAATGCCCCCTTTGAGATGTACCACACTAGACAAATCAAGGAGCTAGAAACACTCCAGAAGATCTTAACTAAGGAAACCATTGGGTTAAAAATCCTAAGCTACCAGAAAAGACTGGAAGCACTGTCCATTTATTCAGTATCTTACAGACTCCTGAGGGGAGATCTATATCTTACCTTCTGTCATATTATGGACCCACCTCTGAAATAGACACCCCCTATAAGAGAAAGAGTGTGATACATTAATTTCCTCCAAATGTAAACTAGATGACTGGATGGGTATTCAAAAATTCACCCCGGGCTTAACTGACCTAGCTGTCTTCAAAAAAGGAAGTGCTGTCAAAGAGAGGGTACCAGCAAAGCATAAATGGTCACAAGGCTCAGTTACTTTGTATTTCATATGATCCTATGAAATCTGTAATTTAAATACCATTCCTGGCCTGTCATAAAGTGATCTGAGATAACTACTGCCAAGCTTCAACATGCACTGCCTGATGCTGATATAAACAACATAAAAATGAATAAATAATATAACTACAGCTTTACAACATGGCAGCAGACTATTCTTATAACAAAGAGATATGACATTAATACTTAGTGTGACAGATCTCCAGTTTTATTCAGAATATAAGTCACATAAGCCATTACCTTCGTAAAACAGCCTTCACTATGTCAGGCACTCCATGACTGAAAGTCTACAGTGAGCACCTGCTTGGGCCAGTTTATAATGTAGCATGCCATGCAACAGTGTCCCTGGACTATAGTGCAAGTGGTCCGCAAAGAGTGACAGGATAGTAACCACTGTGTATAATCTTTTAACTTTATTAAAAATGTCTACCATTCCAAGTGCCTCCTGCAGTCAGAAATGGCTGTATCTATGTGCATCAGGCTGTAAACCTCGGTCTGTATTTTTTTCATTTTCCTTCAGTAACAAAACAGGGTTCAAGATCATTTTACATGCTTACGCAGACCTCTCAACTGGCCCTAGTTTGGAGGAACATACCTATTTTTAGGCCTGATCTATCTTTGCAAATGATGTGTCTACTTTTTGAAGGGTATCCTGTTCACAGGCTTGACTGACCCCTTCACACAGTTTTCTGATTCATCACATGTGATTTGTGAAGGTATCTAGTACACAGAAACCACAATGCATGACCAACATACCAGTGGCATTAATAATTTTGAAGAAAGAGGACATACATCTTGCATCTCCCTTTTTCAGAAGCAAAAATAAATGACCTTGTATGGTAGAATTTTGCAATACAATTCATTAAAGTCTACATATTTTGCATTTTCTGTTTTATAACGTGCTTATAGTTTTCCATCATTTTGTCACTCTGTTTTTTAAAACGTGCTTCTGAGTAGTTTCTCACATTCCTACTAGAGGTGAGAATATGCTGTTCGCAATTCACATTTTATGATAGTTAGATGTCAAGATTTCTGGATGGAAGTGCCTAATTTTCAAGAGCCTTTGTACCTGTTTTCAGTGTCTGCAAGTTGAGAGGTATGGTTTGGAGGCAGGCATTTTATTCATTGAGTACAGTAATGTAAGTTATAGGGAATAATGTTACATACAGAAGAGTACAGTACAGTGACATTTCATAGGGAAATCAACAGACACTAATTATGTTGTACCACCTGCAGCAACACAAGCATAAATGGGTCAACATGTGTCATTTCACACAACAGAGAAATGGGAAGGGATCACACATGACCTGGAGTATAGCACTTCAAATCACAAGTCAATGAATCAAGCCAAAGATGCAATTATTTGTGGAGAAGCTAACCTAAGCATATGGTACTCTTTAAAGAGCATAGGCAAAACTAGTGCCATCTAGCTTTTAGTAAAAGTACAGGCCTCCACTTATATATTGCATTTTATATTGGTCTGTTTCCATGAAACTGTATACAAAGGACATCCTGTTTGCTGTCAGATTGTAATGTAGCTTAGATGATTCTTAGTACAGAAGAAAATTAAAGGTTTCCCAATCATAGCTTTTCATAGCACGACTGTTATGATCCACAGGATATGTCATCTAAAGGACATTTACAAGTCAGTTAAAAGATTTATATGTATAACTGCTTTGGCAGTTTGTCATATCAGACACTGAAAATGGGTGCTGCTAATGATGGTATGTGCTCTTTGGTACCATACCATGATGTATCCTATTCCGTTGTGACAAATAACAGCAGGTTAAACTATGAACATGCAGGAGAAGAGCACGTTGGCAGATAAGTGGTATCTATATGTACTGATTGCATATTATCGATATTTCATAGGCTACTAGTGCATAGCATGGTCTAAGGGGAGTCTATTGATAGTATGTACACTCTTTCTGGGAGTACCACAATACTGCAAAGTAAATTTGCTGAAAGCTACTTTCTGAGCCAATGAAGTCTTCCCTTTACTCCCTCTGTTGTTTCTCTCATACGGGGGTTGTGGAGAGGCAAAATATCAGTTTTGGAGGTCACTGTAAGTGCTTTTCAGAGAGTAATCTCCATAGCTTTAGCACTTGCCAAAATTTCTCCAGCTGATTGACATAATTCTGGTCTAATGATCCCTTTATTCTCACTAGTCTTCTATCTTACAGGAATCAGTAGTGAGGCCAGAACAACAAGGGTAGAAATGGTGTGCATTGCAGTCCTGCTCCTTTCAGAATTCAAGACTAGAGGGCTCACAGTACAGTCCATACGGACGATATTAACGTCAATTCTGGAGTCCTCTGATATTTTGTTGTTATAGTAGCTCAGCAAGTAGCACAATTACCGTTGGAAGATTAGAAGGTTATGAGTTCTATTCCCAACCCAGGTGAATAGATTCAATTTCTCTTACTGACATTGGAGTGAACATTAGGGAGTGCTGCACTCCTGAGTGCATCATCCTTCAGATGAGATGTTAAACAAATATTATCTGTCTGAGTTGTGGTAGCTCTGGTGGATGTAAAGGATCCTGCTGCACTTATTAAAAAAAATAGTGGTCCTTTATTTACAAACTTCTAAACATACAAGAACAGCATATCATTTAGAATTAAAACAAAATACTAACAAGAACAGATGAATAACTAATATTAACAAAATGCTTGTGAAATTATTTACTCCATAAAATTATTTTGATTTTATTCCCTCTCTCTTTTGTCATTATCAAAATCGTATCAACCTTATGATTTCACCTAAACCCAAATGTTGTTAAATAATAATTCTTTTGTTATTGCTTATCAAATACCATAGACCGTTGATTATCCGAACTAATTGGGACTTAGGGTAGTTCGGATAGTCAAACGATTCGGATAAGCAAACATGTAATTGAACCAGATAAAAAACTTCTAAAATGTTTTTTTCTGTAGGCAAGGAATACACTATTCAACCATTCAGCAATTCCAGCTGCAGTGAAGAATATTTTTCACACACACGCAGGCTACAAGCTCAAAAAACACACGCAAGCAAATACCTATAACATTTACATATTTAGACTTTATGATTTTTCCTACCCAAAAACTTTGGAAGGCTGCCGTCGGATAATTGACGCTTCTGATAATCAGCGTTCAGATAATCAACTCTCTACTGGATAATCAACTCAAAGAACTCTTATCATTTTTATTCCGTACACTATCATCATTCTCACCATAAAGCCTATAATCTGTATTTTCCGTATTTATTTCTTACCTCCATATATTCAAACTTTTTAATTTATCCCACAATTGAACTACTCAGGGATATTCTAAGAACATGTTCCATTATTTCATTTAAATCACATTTAATACACAATCTCTCATTTAAAGTTTTGTATAACTTTGATCCTTTCACTGGCAATTTTTTTTAACATCCTTTTCTTCATACCAGTTTTTCACTTGCAGTTTTTAACATTCTGATCCTCATACCAATTTTTAAAGCATTTCATTCTTTTTTCAATAGTATCGTTCCAATATTGTCCTACCCCTGCCTCCAGATCAATATGGTAATAATCCATCACTATTTTTTATAACATTTTTACTTTTTTGCTCTCATTCATATCTATTTTCCACACTCACAGTTTTCTTCTCCCCTTCATTATCCTTTTTATTTTACAAACTATAGCATTCTCCCACATATTTTACACTTAAGAATTTATCACTTGTCTTCTGTTTATCAAACTTTATAATGTTCAACATCCAATGACTTTATAGAGAATATATAAAGAAGCAAAAGGCACCACCTGCTCTATTCAATGTAATCTTCCTTTCTATACTTTATTATAAACTGCCCTTTTTACTTTATAGAGTTTAGCTTTGATCCCCTTATAATGGCAAATATAATCTGCAAAAACTTTTTTTTCTAGCCCTGTTTGAAAAGCAACTATAAAAACTAAACAATGCAGTTTACCTAATATTACGGTATTTACTAGATAAAACTTTTTTTATAAAACTTAGCCTTAAGACACTCCGTATTTTATTTCCTGTATCTTTTCTAACAATTCCTGCCACTACTTCTTCATCATTTCATTAGGTCCAAAACAATGCTAAACATATCAAATTATTTTCCAGTAAAATATATTTTGCTTTCTTTGCAATTTTCCAAAAAACTTTATTTTTTTCTCAGCTGATGGCCAGATCAATATAGCTCAACCATTTCTCTAACTTCTTCATCACTTCTCTTAATCATCTTATATTTTTAGCAATTACTGCTATTTAATCTCCATAAGATACACATGGGGATTCATTAAAAGGCCTAGTGCAAGCTTTGTGGCTCACTTTAAAAACTCTGTTCCCATAAAAGGCTATTTTCCAATTCAGGGACATTTTAGCCATGATGAGGAACAATTTTATCATCAGCTAATTTGCATGTCTCTGAATTGTAGTTAGTATCACAATGTGCAGGTTATTGTTGATCTGCAGGATGTAGTTGTTAACTGCAGTGGCTGCATCATGCATGCATATGCATTCCCCACTGTTACTCTCCCACAAACTCAAGTCCACATTCAAAAACAAAACAAAAAAAAAAACAAATAAACTGGGCAAACTCCCTACCCCACACACACACACACACACACACACACACACACACACACACACACACACACACACACACACACACACACACACACACACACACACACACTACAGTTCTAATACCTATCCCTGAGTCTGCCCTTCAACTACTTAGCATTTCCCCCTGCTCCCCAATTCCCATACTTGTTTATGTGTCATTACAATGTAAGTGTAGTCTCCCTGGTGATTACTGGATCCCCCACCTCCAATCCCAGTACTTTCCAAGTGCTATTATACCATAAATGTAGTCTCCCTGGTGGCTAATGTTCTCTCCACCCCAACCCCCTTACTTGTTTAAGTGGCATTATACCACAAGTGAAGTCTCCCTGTTGGCTAATGTTCTCCCCACCCCAATCCCCTTACTTGTTTAAGTGGCATTATACCACAAGTGTAGTCTCCCTGGTGGCTAATGTTCTCTCCACCGCAATTCTCTTACTTGTTTAAGTGACATTATACCACAAGTTGTAGTCTCCATAGTGCCTAATATTCTTCCCACCCCAATCCCCTTACTTATTTAAATGGCATTATATCACAAGTGTAGTCTCCCTGGTGGCTAATGTTCTCCCCACCCCAATCCCCTTACTTGTTTAAGTGGCATTGTACCACAAGTGTAGTCTCTCTGGTGGCTAATGTTCTCCCCACCCAAATCCCCTTACTTGTTTAAATAACATTATACCACAAGTGTAGTCTTCTTCGTGGCTAGTGTTTCCCTTAACCCCCATTCCCCATACTTCTGTTGGTACCATTATGGTGCAACTGTATTATCAGTTCTAGGTAGTGTTTTCCCCACCCCCTTGATCCCCATACTTGTTTATGTGCTATTATGACACAAGTTTCATTTCCCTGGTGGCTAGTAGTTTCCTCACCCCCTATGCCCCACATTGCTGATGGTGCTATTATTCCCTGATGTCCAGTGGTCCCCCACCCCACCAATTTCTATAGCATTCTAAATTTTGATAGATACTACTGTGATGTGGTGGGGCTGACCATGCTGATGTACACATCCGAGTGATTTACATGACTTCCTGGAGGTGGCCGTGGGAGAGAGATCACATGGCTAATTAGAATTTGCCTCGCCCCTTAACTGCCTCATTAGCACTCAGCACAGCCAAGGAACTAGCTCTACATTGTGCTGCATGTCTTTGTGCTAGACTACCTTGTTAGGGCTGTTTCTGAATTCAAAAAGGTCATCACAATGACTACACAAAGGTGTACACGTTGCTGTACCTTTATGAATTCCTCCCCTAGATAAGGGTAAACACGCTTCAGTTTATATACTTATTTTCCCCTCCTCCAATCCTTTACTTGTATTTTCCAGGACTGCATTCATCACTAAAGATAGTGAAATGCTGCTGAGTGTACACCCCTGCCTTACTTCTTTTTATTTTTATTTTTTTTTCTGTAATCCAGACATTCATAATCACACTTACTATATTGTTCACATAGGCTAGTTGTAATACCCATATTAGTCCATCATTTAATCCAAATGCTTCAAAATATCCTGCAGCTGGTCATGCTTTATATAACCAAATGATTTATGAACATATGTCCAGAAATCCTTACTCCATCTGTTTCTACAATATTATAAGCAATTTCATAATAATTATTAAAAATTTGTGAACATGTTTTTCTTTTATACTAAAAATCCTTTCCATCCAAACTCTTCTCAGAACATTTTCAAATCTATTATCGCAAAATCATCATAAAGATTTTATAGTTAGCATTTATTAATGAAATGGGTTTTCAGTTCTTAATAAATTCTTCACTTCCTTTCTTGCAAATTAATTTCACCACCTCTTTATATATTTTCAGTTGAAAAAAATGCCTTCCATTCATTTAATACCTTCACAAAACATTAACTCTGCTTTAATTTCATATTTTTGTAAAATTTATAATCTTACCCACCAAACCATGGTATTGAATTATCATTTGCCTTTTTTAAAACATCTTATACCTTTTCAAAATAAATTGTTCTCATTAATACTTTATTTTCTTTTTCAATAACCAAATTCACTTTCCATTCAATTCTTTTATTGCCATTAGTCTTCTCATATCATCTTTTCAAATACTGCAATACTTCCTGTTCAGTTTCCTTTTTTTAATATTACTTTCTAACATCAAAACTTGTCACCAAAGCCGTAGATGAGGGTAAGGTGGTTCACACAGCCTATCTTGACCTCGCCAAGGCTTTCGACACCAACCCCCATTCTGGAATTATAGCTAAACTCACTAAACTAGGTA
The DNA here is from genome assembly GCF_019279795.1 of Protopterus annectens. Lineage (NCBI taxonomy): Eukaryota > Metazoa > Chordata > Ceratodontiformes > Protopteridae > Protopterus > Protopterus annectens. The sequence continues at coordinate 1,654,854,877 of NC_056731.1, read as the reverse complement.
TAAATCCCTATGTTACAAGATGGGTTGCTAACTGGCTCACTGACAGAACCCACATTGTAAAAGTTGCAGACTCCAAATCTGACCTCAAAGTAGTGACAAATGGAGTACCACAGGGTTCCGTCCTGGGAACTCTCCTGTTTGGTATCTACTACTCTGAAGTAAAGGCTAACACAGAAGGCCTCTGGCTAATGAAGTTCGCAGATGACTGCAAAATAGGAGCCATAGTCAAGTCCCCAAATAATGTGGACGTCCTACAGAAGGGCCTTGCTGAGACAGATGCCTGGTGTCAGAGCCATGGCCTCAAGCTCAATGCCAAAAAGTGCAGTGTCATCCCCTTTGGTAAAAACTCTGTACCCATGAACTACCACATAGACAGCAATCTACTTAACACCGAATGTGTGATAAGAGACCTTGGGACCCAGGTGGACAGTAGTCTCTCCTTTGATAGTCACATCACCACAGTAGTCAAGAAGTCCTTCTACGTGGCACACCTCATCACAAAAGGGTTCTCATCCAGGAAAAAAGAGGTCATTGTTCCCCTCTACTCGACACTCATTAGACCCATTATAGAGTACAATGCCCCTTTTGGAATGTACCTCACAAGACATCTGCAGCAGCTGGAAAGGCCACAGAAGTATCTCAGAAAGAGGATTACTGGCCTCAAAAAAATGCCCTACACTGACCGCCCCAAAAAACTCCAGCTTTACTCCATAGCATATCGCCTACTCCGAGGTGATCTCTGCCTAACATATAAAGCTATGTCAAACCCAGAGCTGTTGGACATGCTACACCTAAAGAAATGTCAATCCCTCTGAGCTACATGCTCTAGGGACCTAAACCTTTTCACCACAATAAACAGGACATGCTGGAGGGATAGATTCCTGTCCCAGAGACTTCCCATACTCTGGAACAGGCTACCCATCTATATCAAGCAAAGTTCTTCACTAGCACTCTTCAAGAAAAATCTTGATGAGTGGATGGGAAATAGGAAATACACCCCGGGGATCACTTCTGTGTCTGCTCGACAGTGGCACAGGAAAATAACTTTCTTGGGTGGCGTAAGCCAGGGAACCTTGTTGGCTAGGCTTACGTAGGTCCTTGGGCCAATAGCCTAGTACCTACCTATGAACCTATGAACTTCCTTCTATACCATAATTTTTTTAGATTTTTAATATTCTTTAAAGAAAAGAGAGATAGTTTCTCCTTACTTCCTTGAATTAAGTATGGCTATCTTTTTATTAAACATTTTATTCTCTTATTTTCTTCATACACTTTCTGCTCTTTTCTTAAGTAAATATTGTTATTTTTACACCATTTCTGTCATCTCTTCTACCATTTCCCAATACTTTTCATTTTTTGGTTTTATATATTCCCTCCCCAACTCCATATATAACTGTTTACATTTCTTTTTTGTATACATTCCACTACTCTGTCTAATTTGCATACATTTGCGTAGGTTTATGATCTTCCCATTGTTGTTGTACCTCAATTTTCCAAAATTCCTATATCTACATTTAATCCATTCAATTGAATAATATTTGCATCAGTTCTAGTTCTTGCCGTCAGTTCTGCCCTCCTTTTTCATCTGTGCATCTCTTTATATCTATGCAAACATCACATAGTCTATTTTTGCTGTTACATATAGTATGTAAACCCTCTCTCACCCCCTTATAGTAACTGCCCATCATTAATAACTTCTCTTATTTTTTTATATTTTTTGTCATCTTAACTTTTTCCTTACAGTTATAGTCCAGATCACCTATAACAGCTAAATCTATATTTACCACCACATATGGCATTATTGGTTCAAATAAATGCTCTGTCTTTTTAACACCAGAATATGCATGTAATAGTATGACTCTGATGGGTACACCTGTATTCTTAATATCCACTGTAGACAGTCTCCCTGCCTTTACAGTTATATGATCCCAAAATTCTAATATTATCCTATTTAAATAACATCACCACACCTGATCATTGCTCTACCCTCCTATTTAAATACCACCATACCTGATCATTGCTCTACCTCTCCTACGTAAATAATACCCCACACCTGATCAAATCTCTATCCCTCCTATGTAAATAATACCCCCATGCCTGATTATTGCTCAACCCCAAAATTTCACAGTATTTCACTTCCCTATAGAAATGTCAGATGTTTTTTTCCCTCATTTTTCAAACATCTTTTATCTATTAGACACATAATGCCAGCAGATTTACAATCAATTCACAGCATTTATTATACTATTTATATTAAGGGATGCTATATGGAATTTAACCATTTCCTTTCTTTTGTTTTGTTTTTTATTTTCTTTTAGAGTCATTAATCTGTTTCTATCTCTGACTCTTTGCCATCCACCGTGCGGTGTAAACCTTGGCTCAAGATGATTGTCACTGTTGAAGTGACACTCCGACTACATGTGCAAAATGGGAAAAAGGGGTTGAGGATGGATGGATGTTCTTCCTTTCATTTATTGCTCTCTTAAACCATCATTATCTTCTATTTGTAATATTTTGATTTTTAAACACCTTTATTGAATTATCATTTTTGACATAGTCACATTTACATTTATACAAAAGTAATCAAACTGTATTAACAAATTAACATTAATAACCATTATACTACACATATATTTCTATATATCATATATCCTAAGCAACATCACATAAATTATACAGTTCCTGTCCCTTTTTTAAACAAGAAACATCTTTATTAAACCATCACTTATGACATAAGCAATCATACATTTATATATATGAAAACAAACCACACCAACACAATCCTAGTTGCAAGTATTTTATGTCACAAACCATACTGACACACTCCCAGTTGCAAACATTATACATCATTTATAATCTACCCAATTATTTTCAGTAAAGCATTAGATAGCTCATTTAAGCCTTGCCTTCTTTTAAACCTCAGTCCTCCCTTGTATGTATTGTTCACACAATTCCCATTTTTCCTATATAGTTTGCTCCTACCCTTTTCTAAAGATCTCAGTTCCAGTTGTTTTATCTCTGTTACCAAATTCACTACTTTTAATATAGTTGGTTTAGATTTTGATTTCCATTTTCTAGTAATTGATTTTTTGGCAGCCACCATAATTAGACACAGCAAGACCTTACCATGTCTAGGAAATTCTGATTTTATATCACAGCTTAGAGAAATCATCTCCCTCATCACACCAATCTACACACCCAGCATCTCTGACAGTACATCCCGCAGGGAATCCTTAAAGTCCGCCAACCCACCACACTCCCAGAAGATATATTCTCAAGTATCTCTTTCTTCCCCATCACACCTCCAACATTTACTGTCTACCTGACGAAAAATTCTCTGGAGTCTACTTGGAGTATAGAAATATCTATGTAAATATTTACAAGCAAAAATCCTAAATCTTCTAGATTTTGTTGTATATTTGGGAGACATACATATATCGTCCCACTGTTTTTTTTTGTTTTGTTTTTTTTTGTGAATTTGGATGTTGTCTTTTCCTTGCTAGTTATTCCCCTCCTTTTCAAAGTCTTCTTGGAGTACTTCTTCTTCAGGCATTCATTCATTAATTTATAGAACATTTTTATTACAGCAACCATTTTTGTTAGACCCCCTATTTCTCCTCATAGACCACCCAAAAAATGTGACTACTTTTTTACATTTACATCATTCTGCTGCACAGACTTTATCTGTGAGTTTTTTCCACATTATGCATGTCTTTTTATTGCAGTCTAATTAAAAGTCTTTCTTCCACACAGAATAAGGAAATTAACAAAAAATAGTTAAAAACAGGTACGATCCCAGCTTTGATAGAATAAGGTCACAAAACTCTAGTCTAGATTCCATTAGAGGAAGAGTCTAACAGTTTAGCAGAAGGAAATAACACTGAGTTGGTAATGAACTTCATCCTGTTTTCCTGGGTTTAATTCCTTCAGTCTCCATTGGTCTACTGAGTGATTCTGAGCAAGCCCATTAATCAGACAATGCTCCTGGTCTCGCCTAAAAAGAGACAATGGTGTCTGATGAGGCTATACAGTTAACAAGTGCATAAATTCAAATATGAACAAATAAATCATAGAATGAAGCCCATGCCATGGAAAGACTCTGCATGACCACAATCCGGATGTATGTAAAACAACAGAGTTGAGACCAAACTTCCCTCCAGATCAGTTTCAATGCTACCAGCTGTCAGTGTCCTACTGACTCCCACACAATTTGCACCCTTACCATGTGTTGTGAGGATCTGCATTCTTTATGCTTTCTGTTGTTCCCAACAGTATGACCTTATGTCAAGCAGAGTAGCATCACTGTCACTTACAAAACAAACCTAGATAATTGGACGGGCAGTCCCAAATTCTCCCCTGGTCTATCTTGTACTGGTCTCCTTGAGGCTGGAGGGAACTTCTGAACATATGTTTTTGGCTAGACTTGTAATGGTCTGCAGATTCATTGTCCAGTACCTATAAACTAGTTGTGATTTGTTTACCTTTGGTTGCATGTGTCTTTAGACGGAGCAACATTTACACACATGGGCATAGCCTCCATCCTAGTACTATCTTATGCATCTGCCAACCTTTCATGAAAACAAGCCTCAGAACCAGTACCCCTGTTATTTGTCAATCAACCCAGACCCCATACTTTCATACCTTTGAAAAAGAGTAGTTTCTATCTAAAAATAGCCATCTATGTCTTCTCACCCCGAAACACTGCAAACTGGTCAGTCACCACACCTTGTGTTCTTTCCCAATCTTGATACTGTCAGTGGTTGGCATACATTGAGCTCCCTTGACATTATAAATGCTAACTCCATTGTACAACTAGTTAACCATCTTACCAAAGGATTAAATACCCTTAATCATGTCCACAAAAAAATCCAGTCTTGAAGCCATCCTGCAGCTTAAACCCATTCATATGTGTGTAGTTACAGAGACATAATTTCAAAGCAATGCAAGATTTTCCTCTAATCTTGAGTTTAGTACATATACAGATAAAGACACACAATGAATGACAGTTGTGGGAGCCTATCAGTATTTGTCAAAGATATCATCATCTCATGACTGATCCCCCAAGAACCTAACATTTGAACTCATGGATGTCCAGATCTAAATACAGAACACTGTCTATGTAGCCTATGGACAATTATAACTATCTTAATGCCTTAGCCAAAATCCTCATTAATATGAACGCTTTTATACTAGGAGACTTAACAATTCATCAATTAAGTGTCTGAACTACACTGCCAAAGTCTCAGCAAGCACAATGCCTCCTAGACATTATAAAATGTAAATACCTTGTACAAACATTTAACAAATCCACTGTGACTGAAATACCCTGATCTTATCCTCGCAAATATGGTCCCTTCTTGAACACCTCTATGTGTAATAATTTCATTCATTAAATACAATCATACAAGAGTGAGCTTTTCCTTTACAATTGATGGCACCTCCCTTTCATATAACTCTATGTTTAAGGACTTCTAAAAAAAACACACATTTTCTTCAGTTACCTGATGATCTAAATTTAGTTATTTATTTATTTATTTAGTCTCACTACTTCTCTGCCCCAATTTCAGGGGAGTCCCAAGGTGCTATTCATACTAACTACAGGAAATTTGGCCAAGGCACTGGCGTATTCCCTCCAAGCTTTGGAGTAGAGGAGGTGAAGCCCTCTCTGGAGCTGCTAAGTGGTGCCAGAGGGCTGCTACTGCAGTTCCAAGAATTTCAAGTTGCCTGTGAATGCAGCAGAGATGAAGAGAGGAGCAAGAGAAAACTTGCTAAAGGAAGGAGAAGGAGATGAAATAACTATTACAGAGCTGGAAATTAAAGGACTGGAGACACAAGTGCTGGTATATTTGGTGAATCAGGGAGAGCCAAAGGAAGGAGTGGAAGTGTGATGCAGTGACATGGTGAAAAAAAATATTACAGGAGGAAGAAAGTGAGCACCTGGAAACAGAAGCAAAAGCTGGTGAAGGGAAAACACTGGAGATATACTTGGCTGGTGGTGTAACCAGTTTTAATGGTTTACCTCTGTAGCAGTGCTTTTGTTATGAAAAGGAAGACGTAATACAGATGCAGCAAGACAAGGAAAAATGGAAGAAGGAACTGAGAGGAAACAGATTTAAATTTCTCAACAGTCATTGTGGATATTACTATTTTAGCACTCCAAAAAAATCAAAGCCAGCACCCACAGAGTGTATATATTCCTTTTATTGTGGCCACACCATGAAAAATAAGACCGGTTTCAGCAACCAAGCCTTCATCAGTGATAAAATACAACGCATAACTCCCAAATACTTAAACTGTAGTTAATTAACTTCAATTAAGCAGACATTCATATTTAAAGCAACAGAGACCTTTACTTCAAAATATTGTTCATTACATATGTTCATTCAACCCTGGAAAAATAAACCCCCTAGTTTAATAATCCATTAGAAAAGGAAAGGGCACATGAAGAAGAAAGTTCAGAAGGAAAATGAACAGCTAAAATATTACCAAGGGGATGTTGAAAGAGAGGTTGTAAGGGGGAGGGAATACAACAATCAAACAGTGAAGACGTAGTTAGAGAAGAAGTTACAGTTCAAAATGAGGTTATTAACATACAGGAAGAGAACAGATTTACAATTTTAGATAGTGAAGTGGAAGAAAATGGAGAACTGGAGAATGGAAAAGAACAAGAAAAGATACTGAAAATTCAGTTGGTGGGAAACTTAGGAAAAGGAGAAGAAAAATAAGATCTTGAATTAAAACACAAAAAAGGAAAAGGATCATACAGGAATTTAAGCATCAGATGTGAATAACCTTTGAAATTATGTAAGAGGTTTGAGGGTGGAGGAATAGTGGAAAAAATAAACATAAAAATGAATTTACATTTCCTTGCCAGATACCAAATTTAACAAGAACAAAGGAGAAAGAAAAGAATACAGGCAGTAAGGGGGGATGTCAGAATATTTGGTCAGTAGTAAATTGGACATGTTCTGGATTAGGAATTCTTATAAGAAAATGAAAAAAAATAAGAATTCTAAATGCAACAATAGTAGCACCAAAAAGGGTAGAGGTATGTAATATGTAACAAAAAAAGTTTAAGATTGATAGTGACTTGTGTACTTGTGTATACTAATATGGCAGTCAGAAAACAGTTATTTGAAGAAATTAAAAATATATATCTATATATCTATATATATCTATATATATATATATATATATATATATATATATATATATATATATATATATATATATATATATATATATATATATAGGTTTACTAAAAAAAAATCCTTACCCAACGCAGAATGTCGTAAAATCCAAACGTCGAACGTGCACATAACCGAAAGTGGTAATTTAGGAAAGTCGACAACTCAGGATGCCAACTTTACCAAAACTACTTGGACTTCCGGTTATATCCTACAAACATTTTGCAGGGGGACAAGCCCCTTTGTACCCCCATGTGAGGAGCTGCTCCCCCCACACCCACTACTACTTATATATACTAACTCCAAGATGTGCACAACTGTGAGGGACAGGGTAAATTTCCCAATTGCCACTGTAGTGCGATCTCCATTCAAAATGATGAATCCACAAGAGTGAATGCACACTAGCATTCGCTCTTGTGAATTCAAACATTTAAAGATCAATGTTACTACACCTTGGAAGAGTGGCTTTTGACCTTCCAGTGTCGCGTAACTGTTTTAGAAAATTTTGATGGCAAACCATACATACATACATATATTAGTAAATATGTTAACAGTGGTGGTAGGAGATTTTAACTGTAACCAGAGGAAAGAAAAGTGAAAAAGATATTACGTTGCTAAGGAAATTAATAGAATTTTTAAGGAAATGTCATATTATTAAAGTGCATGCCATATGATTTAATTCTAATAACAAAGATCAAGGGATGGATAAGTGAAGTGGTAATAAGGGTTGAAAAGCTACTAAAAAAGACAGTTTGCATTTAAACAAAATAAAATCTAAGGGATTTGGTGAGATAAAAATAAACGAAATATATTTCACAAGAAAGGAAATAAAATTTTGGGAATGCCATTTGGTCAATATGAAAGTAATAAGTCAAGGGAAAGGGATAATTGCTAGCTTTGTGGAAAAGTTTTTATTTATGAATTCAGAAAAAGACATATATATTGAATACTTATGTATTAGGGAAAATAGCATATTCAGATGGACCATATATATTTACCATTCAAATGGAAAAAGAGGTGTCAAAGATTTTTTTTTACTTTCATTTGGAGCTCAAGGCATAACCCGTTGAGAAAAGGGATCATCTATAATAAAAAGAAGAAGCTGGTTTGAATTTAAAAGATCCAGTGGTGCATTTAGCATGTTTGCATTTATTTTGATTAATGAGAAAGAAAAACAAATAGAAAAATAAATGATAGGTAACATTTACATGAAAATTATAAAAATATATCGTAAGAAAAAGGGAAAAGAAAAAAGGACAGGATGGACAAAAAAGAACATGACAATAAAACTAATTATGGAAGTTAGACAAATATGAGGCTGATGGGAAAAGGAAATAAAACAATGGTATAAAATAGTTTTGTGTGTGTGTGTGTGTGTGTGTGTGTGTGTGTGTGTGTGTGTGTGTGTGTGTGTGTGTGTGTGTGTGCCCAAGAAAGGAATTTTTTAAAAAAAATACAGTAAAATACAACAGATAAAAGGTTTACAATTTTTTTGTGAAGCAGAGGATTTTTTGTAGAGAATTTATTAGACAAGTTATGGGTAGAAGAGAAAATGAAATATAAGGTGATATGGAGAAGAAAATTTATTAGCTGTGGTGAAAAAGGAACAGCAAAACATTTATTTTTGGATTGCAAAAAGAATAAAGAATTTGGGGAAAAGTTTAAAAATGAATATAGCTGGGAAGGATTTAAATGTATAAATATGAATATGATATTATATGGGAGGTATGATAAAATAAAGAAATGTAATATTGATAAATGAGATAAAGTCCTGTTTCTGACAGCATGGGTGCAGGGAAAAAGATGTGAGAATTTGGTATATAATAAGAAAATAGAAGAGAATGGTGTATTATCTAAAATAAGAAGATGGTTGTGGAAGAAAGAGTAGTGATAGATGGCAAATATAAAAGAAGAAAGAATGAAAGAAAGAATTGTTTAGTTAGCTACTTTTGTGTTGATGCCATAAACAATTGGAAGTATGAATGTAAAAATGAGAGTGTAAATAATTGATTTAAAGTTTATATATGGTATTAAATAAATGTCAAATCATTAATTGTTTTCAGTAAGTGCCATTAGATGGTTTTCATCTGCTATATTAAACTCTATCATACGTGACCTCAGTTTAACATCTTATCCGAAGGATGGATAAATTCTACTGTGTTGATATGGTTGTCCCTATCCACAATGAACATTATGGAAGATTTAAAAATAAATCCCTGTGATGGAATGCTGTATAAATAAAATATATAACAAGTAAAATAAATTACTTTATTGCTTATAACAGGTCCCATCCTACCTACCATAAGAGCACATTTAATTAAACAAGCAAAGACAATAAGGGTTCTGCTAGGAAGCTCAAAGTTGATTATGAACTTAAAATAAACATGGAAACCCAAAACTAACAAGAAACCTTTCATTAATTATGTCAGGAAGTCAGGAACTAATTCAGCAATATTCAGAGCTAGTCAATAACAATACTTCCTGCTCTGACAAAATCTACCCCTGGGATCCCACCTGTGTCACTGCCGGACAGGGGAAACAGGTGCAGATTTTGAGGGAACATGGGTGAAATTCTTGGCTAGGCTTATAAGGGCCTCTGGGCCAATAGTCTAGTATAATCCTATGAACCTAGGAACCTATGACAAAAGAGAAATAGCTAATATCCTTGCTGACAAATTTAGTGCAAATTTTTCTCTACCAACAGGTATAACTATTCCACAGATTTCACAGTCCCAACCACACCCTATAATACTATGGAACAAATGTTCCCGGTCCCCTCAAAATCTGATATCTTATCCACAGGATCTGGTAATATAGTTACCATGATTAATCTAAGCGTTCCCAAAACCTGAAAAACAGCCACTGAAATATTGTCACACAAGGGCAGTCCAGCCATGGACCCAGGTAACTATAGGCCCATTAGCCTCACTAACTTACTGTGTAAAGCTATGGAATGTATTATCTCATATCTCATTAATCTGGATATTTTAAATCTCTTAAATTTGGTACCTCATCAACAGCTGTATCAAAGGCAGGCTCAGCTTCCTTTAACTCATTCATTTCTTAAGAAATCACCACAGCAGTGGCTAGCATTTATATAGTACCTAAAGTATGTCTGGCCCTGGCTAACACTTTTGACAATTCCCTATGCAGTTATTATTGACAGACTTGTAAGTTAATTGATTGACAGAACCCATGTGGTACATTCACAGGTGACACTTCTGAAACTAAAAAGTTGCTAGTGATGTGCCACAAAGTGCATATCTGGGCCTTTTGCTACTTGACATCTATTTCTCAGACCTTCAGTGCAGCATTCCTATGGTTATCTAAGCATGAGGATGAATGAAACTGGGTGCTGTTATTCATTCCTCCTCAGATTCACATGTGCTCCTATAAGGATTAACTATGCTAACAAATGATGAAAGAACAAGGGTCTCAAACAAAATCCAAAGAGGTAATACACCCCTCCAGGCAGATACTGTCATAAGGGATTTACACATTTTTGTTGATAATCCTTTGACCATCCATAGTAGTTCATAATTCCCTTTAACTAGCTAAATAGTTTCCAAAGGCATGCCTGCTGCAACTAAAACAGTCTTAAATCCACATTACTCATCTCTTATCAGACCCATTATTGATGTGCACTTGTGGAAACATCTCACTCGTGTCTTGAGACCTCAGAAATTCCTAATAAAAACTAAGAGATTAATGGCCTCAAGACCCGTGGTTGTATGGACAGACTAGCAGTCCTCTTTCTGTACTTGGTCTCCTGTGTTCTCCTCCATAATAATCTGTGTCTAGCATTTTAAGTCATGAAAGACATGACCATCCTTGATATCCTATGCCTTTGCAGAACCAATTTCTCCACAAACACCCAGATGAAGTTCCTATATCATCATCAACAGGTAAATAAGTCATATGAATGTGACAGATTTATATCTCACTGTATCTCACACCACAGGAACAAACTTCCACAATATGTCAAGCAGACTAGCACTGTTGCCACCTTTTTGTACAGTTCAGATGAGCTCACTAGACAGAAGTCCTTTTCATGAGTGTCCCTGGAGCACTACTTGATTAAGTGACTTGCTCTATGCAGTAGGCAAATGGAGATGGAAGGACACAAACATTGTACCCTTGGTTACAGGAAGTAATTTGTTAACAGTTGGAGCTTTAATTCATTGCACTAACTGCCAGACCTTCAAAGCAGATGAAGAAAATCAGATTGGCAACATCAGGTTCCCTTCCTGGACTACCTTGTTGAGATTGGATAGAATGCTTGAATATCGTATATTGACTACCCTTGTAATGGTCTACAGAGTGACTGCGTAGGACTTGTCCTTGAACCATTAATCCTGTGTCCACTTTCATATAATACTGCAAAAGCTGAACCTCAGCCAAGCTAGAATCTTCACTGTGCAAAACATTAAACTTCCTGTAGTGGTGACCTCTGGTACATATGCAAATCAATCCTTAAGACTGTAACAAAGTTTCAGCTACATGGCTTCTGAATATGTCTTTATGGGTACATTCAGGGCATTAAAGCCAAACCCTACTTGATGTAGATATGCATATTTCAGAGGTTTTTTTGTTTTGTTTGTTTTTTAACCTCGCTAGTACAGCGAAAGTGAATTTTTGGTTATACTTTAGAAACACAGAGCAGACACAATTATATTTATGGACATCATGCTTGATTTTAAGCTCTGCCATTCTAAAGTATATCCAAACAATCCACTTATGCTGTACTGAGATGGTCAAATAAAGGCCAAAACGTGCATGTCTGCAACTAGTGGAATTTGATTTTATTGGCCTGAATGCACCAATAAAGACTTAAAGTTGAGATTTAATACTGCCAAAATACCTTTTATGTTCTTAAAGGGTCATTTGTATATATACCATAGGCCTCCACTACAAACGTTTTAAGGTTTTACACAGTGAATGCTTAAATAGGTGATATTTGACACAAAACCTTCACTGGGTATTTGATGGTTATTGTTGGCTTAGGTAATATCTCTTTCCAGCTTTATACATAGTTGTAGCATGGCCTCTGTGGTTGCATTGTATCAATCTGCCATGGCAGGGTCTAAAATACCTGTTATGAGATGCTAAAGGTATTCATTGTTCAAAGTATTACATGTTTTTGTAGCAAAATTATGCTATTTAGCACATACAATTTCTACTGAATCATTGCTATTTGTCCACTATGCAGAGACTTTCACAAATGTGGAAGCTCATGTACATATAATAGTGATAAGTGTTGCATTCTCATAATGTTACAGACTCCATGTGCCTATAATATATGTATACATAGTCTATCCAGGCAGGAAATGAATGAGTCATAGAGCTCTCGCCCAAGCTGGAAGATGCCTGGTTCTCATCTTGACAGTAGAGTGAATGGGTTATGGGTTAATTACATGAGACCTAGGCGATAAAGGGAAGTTACTATATGGATCTACTGAACTACATAAACAGACCGAAACGATGACAGCATAAGCATTGACAACATAAACGTCGACAAGCTTCTGCAAGTGCTAATTAGCCGTCTCAGCACATGCAAAACATTAATTTAAAAAGTAGTAAAAAATATATTTTCTTGCAGGGGGACAAGCCCTCTTTCACCTTCATCCCCCCACTAATTAATATGCTAACTCCTAGATTGCAAAATATCGGGGAAAGGGCATATTTTCCAGCCACGAGAAATGTGTGATCTCACACATCTTTCAACCATCTGTGCAGACTACACAGATATTGACCACAGAGGGTTTTGGTGAAATAAAGTTCCCCCAACTCTCTCTCTCTCTCTCTCTCTCTCTATATATATATATATATATATATATATATATATATATATGGGTTTACTATGATAAAGTTGAATGCAATAATGTCTAATGGTCATTTGATCGAAAAATAACATCTAAACCCAAAATATTGAAAGAGAAAAATGTCTAAAAATCATTTCATTGACAAAACAATTAGCTCACCTCTACTATTTTGCAGGGGAGTTGTGCCCCCCTGCCCCCCCCACTTAAATATACCAACTCCGAGATCGCACTACAGTGCGGAAATGGGCAATTCGACATTTTGAGTTTAGACTCATGTTATTTCTACTTTTTAATTAATGCATACAGTGATTTCAACCAATTCATGTTCGACCATTTCATGTTAGACTTTATCATAGTAAACCTAAATATATATATATATATATATATTATATATATATATATATATATATATATATATATTATAGAGAGAGAGAGAGAGTCGGGGTAGTTCTCAACAGAACAGTCCATTAAACTGATGCAAACAGTACAAATAGTAACTTTTTTAAAATATCAGAACTCTACTGAGTCCTGACATGTGCAGACTGAAAGGGGGTGCAATACTGTCACTCTAAGGGTGTGCGCAATTTATCAGCATGGAAGGAGATGGTCAACAGACCATGCTGCTTTGCCAGGGAGGGTCCGAATGTCTCCCCTCTAGGCTTTCCAATATTAGCTAAAACATTGTCCTCCCCCATAGTGCCTTTTTAGGCAATACCAGACTTAAAATACTTCTCTCTCTCTCTCCGGTTCGATCCTCAGCTGGGGTGCTTCTGTGCGGAGTCTGCATGTCCTCCCTGTGGTCGCGTGGGTTGCCTCCGGGTGCTCCTGTTTCCTCCTACATCCCAAAGACATGCTGTAGATGGATTGGACACTCTAAATTGGCCCTAGGCGTGAGTGCATGCGTGTGTGTACCTTCTATGGAAGGTTGGGTTCCGGGCTGGCAACTCGAGACCGTAAAAATCCACTGCCAATCATGAGCGGACAGGTGATCCGCTGTGGCAACCCCTAACTGGGAAAAAAACGAAAGAAGAAGAAGACCAGACTTAAAATATTTCCCACATAGCAAATCAAAACCAAGAAAACTTAAAGGTGTTACTGCTAAGTGCTAGGAGTCCAATCAAGAAATTCAATTCCCCTACAAGCTCTCCTCACCCTAGACAACAACAACATCTGTGCAGTCATTGAAACATAGTTTAAAGCCAAGGATAGCACGTCAACAATGTAAGGCTACAAGGCCTTTCACACATTAGGAACTAAAGGCTGAAGTGACTCGATTTACATCAGAAATAAATATACCTCAAGGTTGGTCAAACAGGTCTATGCACTTGAGTTTCTCTATGTTCAAATTACCACAGGTAAAATCCCATACCACTTCCTTGTAAGCTATATACATAAGCTATAGGTCCCCCTCTGTGACACAGGAAAACCATAGTATGTAGTCAGGATTTTCTGGAAACACTCACCATCCAACCTAATACCATATTCATGATTGATTGTAATTACCCTACTATTAACTGGGAATCATATATGACACCAAATGTAAGGCACAAAGATTCCTGGATTTTGTAAACTTCCTGGTCCAGACTGTCAGTATGTAGACCAAAGGTGCAAACATCCTGGATCAGGTCCTCACTAATATGGGACAGTGTTGCACACCCCTACTGTAATGTCCTCTCTGGTGAGGTAAGACTACAAAATGGTTATCTTTGAAGAAAAAATCAAACCTAGAACCTCAGATAACCCTGGAATGGTCAGGAACTACTCTAAGACTAACTTCTTACTATTAGGTGAATATCTGGCAACATTTCAAGCCCTTCTCAATTCTGAGAACCCTGTTGCCTATGTGGAACAGTTCACAGAAACCCTATACAAGCATGTCAATGGCTGCACAGAGGCAGCTGTATCCACCAGGAATAAGTACAAAACTAACTCAAAAACAACAAACTGCGGTGGAATCAAATCAATAGATAAACAAAACAACAGGAACAACAAAACAAAATAACAAAATAACAAAAGAATGACAAAATGAATGGAGGAAGGAGGAAAATCATGGCAAAAATTAGGAGGTGTAGCACCCAGCAAGATAAAGGCACTCTCATCAAAATAAACAAACAACTCAGAAGTTAAATAAAGTCTACCAAAGCCAAATGTGAGGCTAATTTGTCCACTCAAGCCAAATACAACCACAAGGCATACTTTAGCTATGTCCATAACCTCAAAGGCAATACACAATGGTGTGCAGAGTTCATTGTTAATGGAGTCACCTATCCTAAGCCAGAAGATATAGGAAACATACGGGAAGGCAAATTCAGCACTATGTTTACCCTCTCTCCCTCCAGCAACCCCTCAGGAAATACCATCACATATAACTCCCCCTACCATCACTAGGGAACATATCCTCAGTGATCTCTCTAAACCCAAGAACACTGCATCAATGGTCCCGAAAATATCCCAGGTTACCTTCTACATAGCATGAAACATGACCTATCAGACTTCTGGAATCACTATTTAACCATTGCCTCCAAACAAACTTCATGTCTCACAAATTGAGAACAACAATCATTCTTCAGCACAATGGCAGGCCATCAACAGACCCTGGAAACTACATGCCCATAAATCTCACTATTCTCATATGCAGAGCCATGGAAAGAACTATTAGAGAAACAATCATTAATAATATAGGAAACCTCCAAACAGTGGACCCAACCCAGTTTGGTTTTGTTAACAGCAGATCATGCCTACTCATCCTGATGAACTTCTTTTAGGAGGTCAACAAAGCAATGGATGTGGGCAAAATGGTTTACACTATGTACCTTGACTTGGCCAAGGCATTTTACACAATATCTCACTTGGGCATTTTATTATTGGCAAACTCAAGAGGTAAAGTATAAACCCTTATGTCATCCAGTGGATAGCCAGCTGGCTCACAGACAGGACCCAGGAAGTTAGAACTGGGGAGTCCACCTCTACAAAAAGGCACGTCACCAGAGGAGTCCGTCAGGGATAAAATGTGGGACCACTTCTTTTTGGTATCTACTTCTCTGAAGACAATGGCAACATCAAGGGCCTCAGGCTGACTAAAATTGCAGATGATTGCAAATTAGGAGCAGCCAAACAATTTCTTATTGACACTACTGTTCTCCAAGAAGGGTTGACACAAGCTAATAACTGGTGTTAGAGGCATGGACTAAATCTAAATGCCAAGAAATGCATAACAGTATCCTTTGGGAAGTCAGCCACCCCTGGTAATTAACATATTGCAACATATACCTAAGAGTTGATGAGCAAACAGGGTCTTGGGAACACACGTAGATAGTAATCTAGCTTTGACCATCATGTGTCTATGATAGCGAAGAAATCATTTTATGTTGTGAAACTTATAAATAAAGTTATGGCATCTAGGACCAAGGATATCTCTGTTCCACTGCATTTGGAATTCATCACACCTATCATCTAGTACAATACCCACTTTGGTATGTGCATACAGGATGTAATCAACATGTCCTCTGCAGACCACTTTAAATTCCTTTCCCGTCTTTCTCTCCCTACCTACAAGCTGTTCTATTTTCAACACTCACAGTTTCCCCTTCACTATCCTTTTAGGTTACAGTGTAGTCTCAATGCACACCTATCATCTAGTACAATACCCACTTTGGTATGTGCCTAGCCAGGCTCATACAGCAATTTGAATGTCCACATAGTTTCATCAATGAAAGAATACAGGATGTAATCAACATGTCCTCTGCAGACCACTTTAAATTCCTTTCCCGTATTCTGTCTCCTACAAGCTGTTCTATTTTCAACACTCACAGTTTACTTCTCCCCTTCACTATCCTTTTTAGGTTACAAAATATAGCATTCTCCAACATATTTTACACTTAAGAATTTATCAGTTGCCTTCTGGTTGTCAAACTTTATAATGTTCAACATCCAATGACTTTATAAAGAATACATAAAGAAGCAAAAGTTACCACTTGCTTTATCCAATGTAATCCTTTCTATACTTTATTATAAACTGCCCTTCTTACTTTATAGAGTTTAGCTTTGATCCCCTTATAATGGCAAATATTATCTGCAATAACTTTTTTTCTAGCTCTGTTTGGAAAGCCACTATAGAAACTAAATAATGCAGTTTACCTATTTTTTTATAAAACGTAGCCTTAAGACACTGCATATTTTACTTCCTGTATCTTTTATAACAATTCCTGCCGCTATTTCTTCATCCTTTCATTAGGTCCAAAAGAATGCCAAACATCTGAAATTATCTTCTATTAAAATACATCTTTGCTTTCCTTGTAATTTCCCAAAAACCTTTACCTTTTTCTAAGTTAATGGCCAGATCAATATAGCTCGACCATTTCTCTAACTTCTTCATTACTTCTCTTAATCATGTTATATTTTTAGCAATTAATGCAATTTAATCTGCATAAGATACACATGGGGATTTATTAAAAGGCCTTGTGCAAGCCTTGCAGCTGACACTAGAAATCCTAATCCCATAACGTGCTATTTTCCGATTCAGGGACATGTCAGCCATGGTGAGGAACAACTTCATTATCAACTAATTTGCAAGTCTCTGAATCATAGTTAGTATAACAATGTGCTGATTATTGTTGATCTGCAGGATACAACTCTTAACTCCAGTGACTGCATCATGTAGGCATATGCATTCCCGACCTTTACTCTCCCACAAACTCAAGTCCACATTCAAAAAGAAACAAAGAAATAAACCGGGCAATCTCCCTAACCCCCCCACACACACTACAGTCCTAATACCTGTCCCTGAGTCTGCCCTTCAGCCACTTAGTGTTTCTCCCTGCTCTCCAATCCCCATACTTGTTTATGTGTCATTACAACACAAATGTAGTCTCGCTGGTGTGTACTGGACCCCCCACCTCCAATCCCAGTACTTTCCAAGTGCTATTATTCCACAAGTGTAGTCTCCCTGTTGGCTAATGTTCTCCCCACCCTAATCCCCTTACTTGTTTAAGTGCCATTATATCACAAGTGTAGTCTCCCTGGTGTGTACTGGATCCTCTACCTCCAATCCCAGTAGTTTCAAAGTGCTATTATGGCACAAGTGTAGTCTCGCTGGTGGCTAATGTTCTCCCCACACCAATCCCCTTAATTGTTTAAGTGGCATTATCCCACAAGTGTAGTCTCAATGCTGGCTAATGTTCTCCCCACCCCAATCCCCTTACTTAAATGGCATTATACCACAAGTTTAGTCTCCCTGGTGGGTAATGTTCTCCCCACCACAATCCCCTTACTTGTTTAAGTGGCAATATATCACAAATGTAGTCTCCCTGGTGGCTAGTGTTTCCCTCAACCAACATTCCCCGTACTGCTGTTGGTACCATGATGGTGCAATTGTATTATCAGTTCTAGGTAGTGTTTTCCCCACCCCCTTGATCCCCATACTTGTTTATGTGCTATTATGATACAAGTTTTGTTTCCCTGTCGGCTAGTAGTTTCCTCACCCCTATGCCCCAAATTGCTGATGGTGCTATTATTCCCTGATGTCCAGTGGTCCCCCACCCCACCAATTTCTATAACATTCTAAATTTTGGTAGATACTACTGTGATGTGGTGGGGCTGACCATGCTGATCTACACATCCGAGTGATTTACATGACTTCCTGGAGGTGGCTGTGGGAGAGAGATCACATGGCTAATTAGAATTTGCCTCTCCCCTTAACTGCCTCATTAGCATTCAGCACAGCCAAGGAACTAGCTCTACATAGTGCTGCATGTCTTTGTGCTAGACCACCATGTTTGAGGGATAATTGCTAGCTTTCTAGAAAAGTTTTTATTTATCAATTTAGAAAAAGACATATATGTCGAATACTTATGTATTAGAAAAATTGCATATTTACATAGCATATAATGTATGTTCCCCGCGGTTGGGTGGTCTTCAAAAGGCATGCGTAAATGGGCGTGCCTTAGTTGAAGGTTGGACGTCGAGCTGGCACCTCAGCGTTCGTGAAAATCTACTGCCAATCATTAGCAGACCGGAGTTCCGCTGTGGCGACCCCTATCCAGGAAAAGCCGAAAGAGAAACAACAACATAATATAGTATATTTAGATGGACTATATATATTTCCTACTCAAATGGAAAAAGAGGTGTCAAAGATTTTTTTAGTTTCATTTGGAGCTCAAGGCTGAACCCAGAGAGAAGAATAATCATTTATAATAAAAAAGAAGAAGCTGGTTTGAATTTAAAAAATCCAGTGGTGCATTTAGCATGTTCATAGGTTCATAGATAGGTACTAGGCTATCAGCTCTAGAGCCTATACATGCCTAACCAAAAAGCTACCCTGGCTTTCGCCACCCAAGAATATTATTTTCCTGTGCCCCTGTTGAGCAGAGCCACAGAGGTGATCCCCGGGGTGAATTTCCTATTTCCCATCCAATCATCAAGATTTTTCTTGAAGAGTGCTAATGAAGAGCTTTGTTTGATATAGATAGGTAATTTGTTCTAGAGTATGGGAAGTCGCTGAGACAGGAATCTATCCCTCCAGCATGTTCTGTTTATTGTGGTGACAAGGTTTATGTCCCCAGAACGTGTAGCTCGAAGGGATTGTGATTTCTTTAAGTGGAGCATGTCCAACAGCTCTGGGTTTGACATAGCTTTGCATGTTAGGCAGAGATTGCCTCTGAGTAGGCGATATGCGATGGAGTAAAGCTGAAGTTTTTTGAGACAGTCTGCGTAGAGCATCTGTTTGAGGCCGGTAATCCTCTTTGTGAGGTATTTCTGCAGCCTTTCCAGTTGATGTAGATGTCTTGTGAGGTACATACCAAAAGGGGTGTTGTACTCTATAATGGGTCTAATGAGTGATGAGTAGAGGGGAACAATGACCTCTTTTTTCCTGGATGAGAAACCTTTTGTGATGAGGTGTGCCACATAGAAGGATTTCCTGACTACTGTGGCAATGTGATTATCAAAGGAGAGACTACAGTCCACTTGTGTCCCAAGGTCTCTTATCACACTTTCGGTGTTAAGTTGACTACCACTTATGTGGTAGCTCAAGGGTACAGAGTTTTTACCTAAGGGGATGAAAATGCAATTTTTGGCATTAAGCTTGAGGCCATGGCTTTGACACCAGGCATCTGTCTCAGTGATGCCTTTTTGTAGGATGTCCATATTATTAGGAGTTTCAATTATGGCTCCTAGTTTGCAGTCATCTGCGAACTTCATTAGCCAAAGACCTTCTGTGTTAGCCTGTACTTCAGAAAAGTAGATACCAAATTCGAGAGGACCCAGGACTGAACCCTGTGGTACTCCACTTGTCAGTGGTCTGAAGTCAGATTTGGAGTCTGCTACTTTCACAGTGTGAGTTCTGTCAGTGAGCCAGTTGGCAACTCATCTTGTGACATAGAGATTTATACATAGTTTAGTGAGTTTATCTATAATTCCAGAGTAGGGGATGGTGTCAAAAGCCTTGGTGAGATCTAGATAGGCTGTGTGAACCACCGTATCCTTGTCTACGGCTTTGGTGACTGTTTCAAAGAAGTCAATCAGGTTTAGGAAACATGATCTGCCTTTTACAAACCCGAATTGGGTGGGGTCCAGAGTTTGAAGATTACCAATGTCTTTGTTTATAAGTTCCATGATGATACATTCCATGACCTTGCAGACCAGGTTCATTAGGCTAATGAGGGGGTAGTTCCCGGGGTCCATGGTGGCTCCCCCTTTGGGGAGTGGGATAACTGTCAATGTGCACCTTTCAGTGGGCACAAAGCCTGCAGTGAGGCTATGACTGAACATGGTGCTTAGGTGGGGTGCCAGTTCATTCTGTAGTTCATGTAGAATGCAGCCTGGGATGTTGTCAGGTCCCATGGATGCTGTGTTCTTGGCTTTGGAGAGTGTGGTTTTTACCTGTGCAGTTGTGATTACAGGAACTTTTGATTCTTCCGGTATAGAGATGGGCCCTTTAGGGGATGAGGGGGAGGTAAAGTTAGCACTGAACCTATCTGCCAGGATGTTGGCAATATCAGTTGGTTCTGTATATTTAGTGCTATTGTGCTATAACTCAGAGCAGATCTGAGTGTTGCCATTGAGATTATTGACATAGGTATAGAATGCTTTGTGGTTGTCTTTAGAATCAGTGGCAATTTTGTTTTCATAACTAGCTTTGGAGGATTTTAGGAGGGATCTCAGCTTCTTACTGAGGCTGACCAGGGAGGTCTTCCAGTCATGGGATTTTACTCTTTTTTGCAACAGTTTCTTTCTTCTGTTGTGGAGTTTGTTATGGCAGGGGACCATCAGATTGACTTCCTTTTTTTGGAGGATAGCATCTTGATTCTGTTAGGGATAGCATGATCCATGCATTCGTGTAAGTGCTTATAAAGTGCATTTGTGTAGGATTCAGCAGTCGTACCTCTATTGTCCATCTGCATGGCTGTCGTGAAGTTTGCCACTTCTGTCTTAAGAAGCGTGAAGTTGGCTTTCGAGAAATTTTTTACAGTGGTTTCCCTAATGAGGGGTGGGGGCAGGATGTGGATGTCTAGGCTGATTAGCTTGTGGTTGGATCTGACCAATGAGGAATTGACCTCTGGTGTGGAACACTGGTCGCCCATGTTGGTAATGACCAGGTTTAGGATACTGCTGCTCCTGTTGGGGGTATGGTAAGTTGTTCCAAGGCGTTGGAATTTATGAATTCCAGAAAACGTTGAGCAAAATAGTTGGTACATGAGTAGTTTCCCAGTCAATGGTGGGGTAGCTGAAATCGGCCATTATTAGTGTGTTGGGTTGTACCCTAATATTTTCCAGTGTATCAAGAAATGAGGAGAGGGAATCCTGGGCCATGGTGGGGGATCTGTAGCAAGTTACAATTTGGATTGCGGTCTTGCCCAGAGTTAGTAGCACATGGATAATCTCGGATGCATTATGCTGAGCAACTAGCCTGGAGGTGTGGATATCCTTAATGAATATGGACACGCCTCCACCTTTAGTGTTTTGGTCCAGGTTAGGTGGCTGAAAGGTGTGGTATGAATTATAGCCTGGTAATGCAGGGGTGCTCTCTGGAGCCTTGAACCAGGTCTATGTCACTGCACAGATGTCGATGTTCTCCATTTTAAGGAGTGCCTCGAATGAATGCATTTTGAGGTTTAAGCTTCAAGCATTGAGTAGCATTACCCTTAGATTTTGCTTGCTTGTACCTGTTACAGTGGTGAATTTGTCATTTGAACCTTGCCTAAAAAAGGCACTATAGGGGTGGCAAGAGCCTTAGCCAGTATCCAGAATCCCAAGGGCGACAAGTGCAGGCCATCTCTGGCAAAGCATCGCGGTCTATCTATCATGTCGTCCCAGGCAGACAGATACTGGATCCCCTTAGAATGACACCAGAAGCTTAGCCAATTGTTGAAGTCAATCATTTTGTCCTTGTACTGTGATATCATTCTGGGTGATGGCAGGATGTTACTCGGGGCTAGGGTCATACCTGCCTGACTACAAGATCGGAGAGCTCCTCCATGTCTCTTTTCATGTAGTCCAGGGAGGTACTTCTCAGGTCATTCACACCAACATGGACAATGACACAATGACAGAGTCATATTTGTACTTGTTGTGGAGTGACCTGAGTGCGTGCATTATGTGGTAGACCCTGACACCCAACAGGCAGCTGACAGTAACTTTCTCCTTGCTTAGCCTGGTGAGTGGAACATCAGTGTGCCACACTATAGAGTCACCTATGACTAGAGTGTTGGGTATGTTGTTATGCCTTATGGACTGTGGTTGAATGGTACACTCAGTTTGTGGGCTATATGTCATTTGGGTTGTGCTTTGGAGGTGTCTGTTGCTTGAGCAGATTTTTATTGAGAGCCTCCACAAATGTAGGTGTGTGTTTTGTGTTGCTATGTGTGTTTTGGTGGTGTAGGTTTTGAGGGACTATGTGATGAGTGTGGTGTGGTGCAAGTGTTTACCTTCTCCTCTTGACTGTCTGGTCCAGTCTTGGGTGAAGAGAGCTTTGCTTCCAGTTTGGCTATATAAGTGCAACTCTCACAGGTTGTAGTGTTGGGTGGTAGGAGGAGAGGGTTGTCTGTGTACATGAGCAATTTCTGCATTGCCCCAAGATGCCCAGATTCATCAGGTAGACAGGAGAAAACACCGGAAGCTGACCCTTAGACACGCCGGGATAGGTGCTTATTTATTAAGTAATAAAAACTGTTTTCCTCTAGACAAGTGAGGAAAGTTGAGTGCTGTAGTGATTTGTAGTTTATTTAGTACTTACAACGAGTTCTGAACAGGTGCTGAGCTCAAAGGAACAGATCTGAGTGCTAAAACTAAAAAACTGGCCAGTTCTAAGGGAAATTTTGAAGATTAGACTTTATGGCACCAGGAATAGTTTAACCCTAGCTAAACAGCGATGCATAAAGTTTAAATATAACAGTAGCAAATGAGCAAACTGATTTAAACAAATTAACCAATAAAAAGCTAAAAACTGAGCCCCGTTCCAGCAGTCTTCAATTAAACAAGTTCTAACTTCACACTCCTGCCACTACAGTGCAGGGGAACCTTCTCCTAAAAAGATGGTCTGGATTAGTGCTCAAGTTATACAAACAAAGCTAGATTCAGCAGGTCTGAATTTAGTCTATGCTACAGCAAACAAGGTGTACCAATTTCAGAAAGAAACAGTTCAAATAGGCAGGCACAATAAGCCATTTAACCAGAAACTCCCAGCTCAGAAGGGCAGAATCTACCCTCTCCTCTCATAAGAGTGCAGACCACACCTTCTTAAT
Source organism: Protopterus annectens (assembly GCF_019279795.1). Classification (NCBI taxonomy): domain Eukaryota; kingdom Metazoa; phylum Chordata; order Ceratodontiformes; family Protopteridae; genus Protopterus; species Protopterus annectens. The sequence continues at coordinate 1,654,831,129 of NC_056731.1, read as the reverse complement.
GTAAAATAACTAGCCCGAATCCCAAGTGCTTAAAACAGAACTAATAACTAATACACTTTTAGAATAACAGACACTGAGCCTTCAATCAGCAATTCCTAACTTAAAAGGATGTAAGCTACCTGTCCTGCAGCAACAGTGCAGACCACAAACCTTCTTAATGTAAAACAACTGCTCTAAAGCCCAAGTGCTTAAACTGAAAGGTTTAGAATAACAGTTACAGTTTAATCAGGCTACTATCAAGCAGTAATAAATGCAGCAGAATAAATAGAATTGAGTACTTTTAAGAAGAGGCAAAAGCAAAATAAAGTGCATTTTTTTTTTTTTAGTAAAGTACAAGGAGAGAGGACGGAGGAGCAGAGGTTAAGAACCTAAGTGGGTTGGCCTTCTCAGATGTTCTCTCTGTATTAAGTAGAGTGAACACCAGACTGGGAGGGGTGTCCCAGATCAAATTTACAGTAGGGGCGGGCAACAGCAAAGCCACCAACTATAGCAACTCTACAAAAATAGGGTGGGAGGGAGGAGGGAGGGGGAAAAACAGTTTCAGGACAGGTGAGAAACATAAAACAATGCCAGAAAATATATAAAATAATTCTGTCAGGCAAACAATAATTCAGTCAGGCAGAATTAAGACAATGCAGGACTCTGAAAGGTTAAAATGCCAAGAAATATACTTATTAATCAGTAATATATTTCCAGATTGTTTGAGAATCACACCAGCCAGAACCCAGAAGTTTCCATTTATTGCATGTTTGCATTTATTCTGGTTAATGAGAAAGGTAAAAGAAAGAAAAAAAGAAATGATAGGTAAGATCTACATAAAAATTATAAAAATATATTGTAAGAAAAAAAGGAAAAAGAAAAAAAGGACAGGATGGACAAAAAAGAACATAACAATAAAATTAAATTATAGGAGTTAGAAATACATGAAGCTGATGGGAAAAGGAAAATAAAAGATTGGTATAATATGGTTTTGTGTGTGTGTGTGTGTGTGTGTGTGTGTGTGTGTGTGTGTGTGTGTGTGTGTGTGTGTGTGTGTGTGTGTGTGTGCACACCCGTATGTGCGCATATGTCCATGAAAGAAATTTAAAAAAAAATGAAAAAGACAGATAGAAAGATATCAATCTGTATCATATGGAACCTCAGTTTAACAACTTATCCAAAGGATGGATAAATTATACTGTAATCCATCTTTGACAGACCACATTGCTAAAGCTACTTCTATGCCTATGATTTTTACTTCAACTTAAATAGCTGTTTTGATAGGGTTGTCCCTATCCACAATGAACATTATGGAAGATTTAAAAATGAAACCCTGTGGTGGAATACTATATAAATAAATTATATAACAAGAGAAATAAATTACTTTTTTCCTTATAGCGGGTCCCATTCTACCTACCTTAAGAGCACATTTAATTAAACAAGCAAAGACAGTAAGGGTTCTACTAGGAAGCTCAAAGTTGATTATGAACATAAAACAGACAGGGAAAACAAAAAATAACAAGAAACCTTTCATTATCTATGTCAGGAAATCAGGAACTAATTCAGCAATATTCAGAGCTAGTCAATAACAATACTTCCTGCTCTGACAAAATCTACCCCTGGGATCCCACCATTGTCCATGCTGGACAGGGGAAACAGGTGCTGACTTTGAGGGAACATGGGCAAAATTCTTGTCTAGGCTTATAATGGCCTCCGGGCCAATAGTCTAGTATCATCCTATGAACCTATGAACCTAAGAATTAAGGGAAATAACTAATAACTTTGCTGACAAATTTAGCGCAAATTTTTCTCTGCTCATAGGTATAACTATTCCACACATTCCACAGTCCTAACCACACCTTATAATATTATGGAACAAAATTTCCTGGTCCTCTCAAAATCTAATACCTTATCCACAGGATCTGGTAATATGGTTAGCCTGAATAATCTAAGCCTTTCCATTGGCTGCATTCCCAAATACCTGAAAACAGCCACTGAAATATTGTCAGACAAGGGTTGTCCAGCCATGGACCCAGGTAACTATAGGCTCAATAGCCTCATTAACTTACTGCGAAAAGCTATGGAATGTATTATCTCATATATGGATATTTAAAATCTCTTAAATTTGGTACCTCATCAAATCAGCTTTGTCAAAAGCAAGCCCAACTTCCTTAAACTCATTCATTTCTTAAGAAATTGCCAAAGCGGTGGCTAGCATTTATACAGTACCTAAGGTATGTCTGGCGCTGGCTAAGACCCTTGACAAATCCATACGCAGTTATTATTAACAGACTTGTAACTTGACTGATTGAAAGGACCCATGTGGTAGAATCACAGGTGACACTTTTGAAACCAGAAGTTACTAGTGATGTGCCACAAAGCTCATTTCTGGACCTTTTGCTACTTGTCATCTATTTCTCAGACCTTCAGTCCAGCATTGCTATGGTTATCTAAGCATGAGGATAATTGAAATTGGGTGCTGTTATTCATTCCTCCTCGGATTCACATGTGCTCCTATAAGGATTTATCTATGCTAACAACTGGTGAAAGAACAAGGGTCTCAAACAAAATCAAGAGAGGTAATACACCCCTCCAGTCATGTACTGTCATAAGGGATTTGCACATTTTTGTTGATAATCCTTTGACCATCCATAGTAGTTCAGAAATCCTTTTACCTAGCTAAATAATTTCCAAAGGCATGCCCACTGCAACTAAAACAGTCTTAAATCCACATTACTCATCTCTTATCAGACCCATTATTGATATGCACTTGTGAAAATATCTCACTTGTTTCTTGAGACCACAGAAACTCCTAATAAAAAATTAGAGATTAATGGCCTCAAGACCAGTGGTTGTATGGACAGACTAGCAGTCCTCTTTCTGTACTTGGTCTCCTGTGTTCTCCTCCATAATAATCTGTGTCTGGCATTTCAAGTCATTAAAGACCTGACCATCCTTGATATCCTATTCCTTTGCAGAACCAGTTTCTCAACAAGCATCCAGTTGAAGTTCATACATCATCATCAACAGCTAAATAAGTCATGTGGATGTGATAGATTTATATCTCACTGTATCCCACACCACAGAAACAAACTTCCACAATATGTCAAGCAGATTAGCGATATTGCCACCTTTTTGTACAGTTCAGATGAGCTCACTAGACAGAAGTCCTTTTCATGAGTGTCCCTGGAGCACTACTTGATTAAGTGACTTGCTCTATGCAGTAGGCAAATGGAGATGGAAGGACACAAACATTGTACCCTTGGTTGCAGGAAGTAATTTGTTAACAGCTGGAGCTTTAATACACTGCACTAACTGCCAGACCTTCAAAGCAGATGAAGAAAATCAGATTAGCAACATCTGGTTCCCTTCCTGGACTACCTTGTGCTGCCCTTGTTGAGATTGGATGGAATGTTTAAATATGGTATATTAACTATCCTTCTAATGGTCTACAGAGAGACTGTGTAGTATTTCTCTTCGAACCATTAATCCTCTGTTTCCACTTTCATATAATACTGCAAAAGCTGAGCCTCAGCCAAGCTAGAATCTTCACTGTACAAAACATTAAACCTCCTGTAGTGAAGACCCATGGGATATATGCAAATGAATCCTTAAGGCTGTAACAAAGTTTCAGCTACATGACTTCTGAATAGGTCTTTATGGGTACATTCAGGCCATTAAAGCCAAACCCTACTAGCTGTAGATACGCATGTTTCAGACTTTTTTTGTGTTTTTGTATTTTGATTTTTAACCTAAACAGTATAGCATAAGTTGGCTTTTGGTTCTACTTTAGAAACACAGAGCAGGCACAATTATATTTATGGACATCATGCTTGATTTTAAGCTCTGTCATTCTAAAGTATAGCCAAACAATCCACTTATGCTGTACTGAGATGGCCAAAAAAGGCCAAAATGTGTATGTCTGCAACTAGTGCACTTTGATTTTATTGGCCTGAATGCATCAATAAAGACTTAAAGTTCAGAAGTAATGTAGCCAAAATACCTTTTATGTCCTTAAAGTGTCATTTGCATATATACCATAGGACTCCACTACATACATTTTAAGATTTTACTCAGTGAATGTTTAAATAGGTGACATTTCATACAAAACCTTCAGTGGGAATTTGATAATTATTGTTGGCTTAGATAATATCTCTTTTCAGCATTATACATAGTTGTAACATGGCCAATGTGAGTGCAATGTATCAATCTGCCATGGCAAAGCCTGAAAGTATCTGGTATGAGATGCTAAGGGCATTCACTGTTCAAAGTATTACATGTTTTTTGTAGCAAAATTATGCTATATAGCACATACAATTTGTACTGGATTATTGTTATTTGTCCACTATGCAGAGACATTCACAAATGTGGAAGCTCATGTACATATAATAGTGATAAGTGTTGCATTCTCATAATGTTACAGACTCCATGTGCCTATAATATATGTATACATAGTCTATCCAGGCAGGAAATGAATGAGTCATAGAGCTCTCGCCCAAGCTGGTAGATGCCTTGTTCTCATCTTGACAGTAGAGTGAATGGGTTATAGGCTAATTACATGAGACCTAGGGGATAAAGGGAAGTTACTATATGGATCTATTGAACTACATAAACAGACCAAAACGATGACAGTATAAGCACTGACAACGTAAACGTCGACAAGCTTCTGCAAGTGCTAAGCAGCAGTCTCAGCACATGCAAAATATTAATTTAAAATGTAGTAGAAACATATTTTCTTGCAAGGGGATAAGCCCCCTTTCACTTCCAACCATGCTAATTATATATGCTAACAAAGATTGCACAATGTCAAGGAAAGGGCATATTTCCCAGCCACGAGAAATGTGTGATCTCACACATCTTTCAAACGTCTGTGTGGACTACAGAGATATCAACTAAACAGGGTTTTGGTGAAATGCAGTTCCCCCAAATAAATCTCTATCTCTCTCTCTCTCTCTCTCTGTATATATATATATATATATATATATATATATATATATATATATATATATATATATATAAAATATATATATACATAAATACAGGGGCAGCGCGTGCTATTGGTCTGCAGAAAATAAAACAAACTTAAAAAAAAATGAAACAATTAAAAAATTGAAAAGAAATACAAAAACAAATGTGAGCCCAGAACTTCTGTGCATGCGTGATCAGTGTTCCCGGAACATCATGCATGCACACAGGAATCCAGACTACTGTTGAACCAGTCTGGATAGGAAGACAGCCATTCTCTGTACAGAGATCCCAGAAGTCTATACAGTTACAACTGCATAGACTGGAAGGGGATTGGACTGCAACATCTGCAGGCTGGCATCCACTCTCGCAGGGACAAGGACCTTGCTGCTATCTTGCTGGCCTTTTGAAATGCGCATTTGGTAGGATATAAGTGGAATGGAGCTGCTGCAGGAAGGGAATTAAGCTCAGGCAGATAGTGTGTGTGTGTGTGTGTGTGTGTGTGTGTGTGTGTGTGTGTGTGTGTGTGTGTGTGTGTGTGTGTGTGTGTGTGTGTGTGTCCAGTGACTAGAAGAACTTGGGAATTATACCTGGTGGTAGCTAGACTCAAACCCTGTACCTTGAGAGTAGGTCACAAGAGCTTGAATTCCCTATATACCATCACTTGTGAAAGTTTTACTTCATGTTGCTATTCTGTTCCTCATAAAATCTGTGTTTTTTTTCTGGAAAATGACAGGCATTTGAATTTCAGAGTTCATATTCTTCAGAACACACATGGTAACACAAAACCTTTTTATTCTAGCAATTTTCTGTTTATAAGATAATTGTTGGATTTATCCAGTTTTTTGTGCTAACAGGTTGAGAGCTACGGTGAAAACTGAATTCACTGAATATGTTTGGGGCGCTGTATTCCCCCGTTATTGGCTTTGTCTTTGTTTTGTGCTAAGAAGTTGAGAGCTATGGTAAGAACTGAATTCACTAAATGATAGCCTTTTAAGTTTCAGTCTACCTGCCTTTCAAGAAACAGCTGATTTGGCATAGTGATATGTTGCTCTGGTTGTAGTGCACAGGGTCCTGGGTTCAAGACTTGGCAGGGAAACGCATGGTGGTAGCACAGCATTTTATTCTAGCAACGTTCCAATGTGTTATACAAGCAATGTTTAAAATGTGTCCCTAATTTTTGGGCTTTTGTCCGCCCCAATAAATTTTGGCTTTTTCCAGATTTCTTGTGCTTCAAAGTTGAGAGATATAGTTGAGTGTCAAGTGGATTTTACAAGGAGCTGAGAGCTTGAAGGAAGTTTAGTGCTGCTTATGCTGAATATGCTTGCATTATTAATAGCACAACAGGTAATCTACTTGCTTTTGATGCAGAAGGCTATGGGTTCTACTCCCACAATATATAGATCCATTGCTGATACTATACTGTGTTGCACTTTTAAAGGCGGTGGATGCTGCCATCCTGAGAATGTCTTCTTTGGTGGAGATATCTAGTAACAATGAACCTGTTATCAGTTTGCCATCCATTCCCTATTGCAATATTACTAGCTTATCATTTTTTATGTAACATAGGCAATTTTATTCCTCAAGGGCAACAGGTACTTTATTTGTAGATGAAACAATGAAATATAAAGTTGTGTGCTAACAGCAACCTCTTCATTAGTTACAGATCTCTTTAATGTGGAATTATTTAGATGACTTTTACTTCTGCAGATAATGTGCATATTTACTGATACTGGTAGATTGTAGAAGTTTGAGTAGACTTTTATGATGGACATGTTCTGAATTGGGCAGTTTTGTCATTATTGGTGCATGCATTTTGTTTCATTGTTTACTGGACAAATGTTCAAAACAAATTTAAAATGCCTTCTAACAGCTGTACTGTATTATACAAGGAATATAATTTAATACAATCAGGAAGTTGTATGAAAGAACATGTATGTTTCCTGTGCAAGGGGCCTATGATTTGAAAACAGCCCAAAGTTAATCTTTATCTGCCACTGGCCAGATGTATTTTCTTTGAATGTGGGTTTCAATGCTGTTCAATGAATGTAAGTTTCAAGGGTAGAGAAGTTTTAATGTCAAGTCTATTTTCATTGGGAGACTGCCTTGCTTTGTTTAGCAGATGTCTATTAGTGTTTGTGCTATAAAATGTAAAATAAAACTTTTAAATGAAATCCAAATAATTGTAGAAATAAAGCAGTATACACATTAGTGGTTATGGTAAATGGGGTGAAATAGCCAAGTAATGGGACATTGTAATAGCTGCAGGGGGAAGGCCCCATTCGACCAGGTTTTTGTAAGGGAGGGGTGGCAAACTCAAACAGCCCTGGCTGAACTATACCTCTCAACTGTCCAGAATTTTGCAAAATGAATAGATTTTTGCTTCTTATTTTTGTTTTTTTCCTCATAACATTTGTAGTTTTTTGACATCACTTAGGAATGAAGTCACTAAATAATGACAGACATTGAGTTTCAAGACTTCATACCCTTCAGAAAAATGCATGCAAGGCCTGTTATTCTGTCAATTGTCTGTTTATACAAGAGCAATTTTTAGTAGTGTTTGTATGTTCCCCCATTATATTTGGCCTTGTCCAAATTTCCTGAGTTAAGACATATGCGCAAATCGCTTTATAGAATTGGGTATATCCAAACATTTCAAATGTCCTCAATTTTGGCTCAAAATGTTGTTCTCCCCCTAATAATCCCTCTGCAAAATGGCAAATTTGGAAGAAAACATGGGGGGTTTACAATTAATAAATAATTGTAATGATCAGAGTTATAGATTACTTTCAATTTCAGAAATGCATGTAGATTCTCTTATTTTGTCAGCTGCTCAAGTTAACAGTACTAATATTAAAAAAGTGTCCCTTATTTGACAGGTTCCCAGCTGTATTGTGTGGCTATTTTATATTTTTGCATCACATTTTTGGTCCGTTTTTCAAAATTGTGATTTTCTGGCAAATTAGTGGCAAATCATTAAAGATTGAAGTTAGAAAATGATGAAAGACATTTGAGTTTCAGATTTCATTACCTTCAGAAAATTCATACTAACGCAAGACCTAATTATATTTCTCAGTTTATAAGAGCAATATTTAAAAATTGTCCTAATTTTTTGAGCTTTTGTCCCACTTCTATTTATGGCTTTGTCAAGATTTCTTGCTCTAAGGATGAGAGGTATGACAAATCTGTCAAGGCCATCACCATCAGCCAGAGACATTTCAAATTGTGACATACTGGTTGCACCCCACTTCCCCACTTAGTGACTCTGGATATGTCCAAGCAAGGCAAGGAGCAGTTATTCTGTGTTAAGTGTGCATAGTATCCTCCCATCCAAGGTAGACACAAGTACTACAGTGGCTTTTCATCTGGCCTTGATTTTGCAGAATGCTCTGGTTTTCTGTCATTTTTATATTGTTGATTTATGCTTCTTATTCAGAAAATGCATGTTGTTGCAGTGCCTGTTGCTCTGTGTTTAAGTAGCAATGCTTTAATGACTATCAGCTGTAAGATCCAAGTAAGCTTTAATAAGCATACTGTTAAAGAATTACCAACATTGAAAGCCTTTTTGTTGTTGATATGCAGAGAATATTTACATAACTAGATAGTGTATAAGCCTTGAGAATTAAAATGCATATGACAGTATTTGTAATAAAAGACAGGATTACAGTATTTTCAGAAGTTCATTATATTTGCTGGAGACTTGCAGTCATCTTTGCAGGCTTTACCTGTAAACTAAGCATAATGCCAATCTATCATGTGTGGTCCATAACCTGTGCAGTAATCCTTTAAGCAATTTATCTTGAGCTTGTTTCTTGTTTGCTGTTCATTTTTTACTTTGATCATGTTTTCCCCATGAAACAAGTAGACAGTTGTTGTCAGGCAGCAAGTCTTTTTTGGATAAGAAACATTTTTACAAGTGGGGGTATCATAGAGATTGCTACTTTCAGCATGTTACTTGGTACTTTTATAAAGCTGAATATACATTACAATTAGAATGCAGTGCAAGGAGAAGTGGTTTGCGTTAAGTGTTGCTTGTTTTTTTATACCTGATTTTGACTGGCATTCCAGTAATGTATTTAAAAAGTAATTTATTTTTTCATGCCTCACAACCTTTTTGTTTCCATCTAGATATTAAATAAGGTGTCATGTAGCTAATGCATTGATTTTTTTTTCTTCTACACTTCATTTTGTCTTGATTGGACTCACATAATGACAGTCCCCATTTTTGTGTTTTTTAGCATAGCCACACCCCTTTCTAATTGGTCACACCCCTTCTCGTTGGCCACACCCACTCTGCTGTTTCTTCCAGCCCTCCTTTGATTTGACACCACCAGCCGCCACTGATATATATATATATATATATATATATATATATATATATATATATATATATATATATATATATATATATATATACAGAGAGAGAGTTAGGAAAGATAGTGAGGTAGTTCTCAACAGAACAAGTGTATAAGACTAATGCAAACAGTACAGTTTTAAAATATCACAACTCTGCTGAGTCCTTAAATATGCAGACTGAAAGGGGGTGCAATATTGTCAAATTAAGTGGGTGCAATATTTGTCAGCATGGATGGAGATGGTCAACAGACCATGCTGTTTTCCCAGGGATGGTCTGCACCACTCCCCTCTAGGCTTTCAAATATTAGCTAAAATATTGTCCTACCCATAGTGCCTTTTTTAGGCAATGCCAGACTGAAAATACTTGCGACATGGCAAATCAAAACCAAGAAAAACTAAAAGTGTTACTGCTCAGTGCTTGGACTCCAATCAAGAAACTCAATTCTCTACAAGTTCTCCTCACCCTAGAGAATGCCAACATCTGTACAGTTACTGAAACATAGTTTAAAGCCAAGGAGAGCACCCCAGTAATGCAAGGCTACAAGCCCTGTCACACATTTAGACCAGCTACTACACAGCAGGAACTAAAGGCTGAAGTGACTCGATTTACATCAAAAATAAATATACCTCAAGTATGGTCAAACAGGACAATACATTTGAATTTCTCTATGTTCAAATTACCACAGGTAAAATCCCATACCACTTCCTTGCAAGCTATATACATAAGCTATAGGTCCACCTTTATGACCCAGGAAACCAGAACATGTATTCAAGCATTCTGGAAACACTCATCATCCAACCCAATACCGTACTCATGAGTGACTTTAATTACCCTACTGTTAACTAGGAATCATATATGACACCAAATGTCAGGCACTAAGATTACTGAATTTTGTCTACTCCCTGGACCAAGTTATCAGTATGAAGACCAGAGGTGCAAACATCCTGGATCAGGTCCTCACTAATATGGGACAGTGTTGCACACTCCTACTGTAATGTCCTCTCCGGTGAGGTAAGACCACAAAATGGTCTTCTTTGAAGAAAAAAATCAAACCTAGAACCCCAGATAACCCTGGAATGCTCAGGAACTACTCTAAGACTAACTTCTTACTATTAGGTGAATATCTGGCAACATTTCAAGCCCTTATAAATTCTGAGGACATTGTTGCCTATGTGGAACTGTTCACAGAAATCCTCTACAAGCATGTCAATGGCTGCAGAGAGGCAGCTGTTTCCACCAGGAATAAGTACAAAACTAACTCAAAAACAAGAAATCATGGTGGAATCACATCAATAGATAAACAAAACGAAAGGAATAACAAAACAAAATAACAAAATAACAAAAGAATAACAAAAGGAATGAAGGAAGGAGGAAAATCATGGCAAAAATTAGGAGGTGTAGCACCCAGCAGAATAAAGGCACTCTCATCAAAATAAACAAACAACTCAGAAGATAAATAAAGTCTAGAAAAGTCAAATGTCAGCCTAATTTGGCAACCCAGGACAAATACAACCACAAGGCATACATTAGCTATGTCCACAACCTTAAAGGCAATATACAATGGTGTGCAGAGTTCATTGTTAATGGAGCCACCAATACTAAGCCAGAAGATATAGGAAATATACGGACAAGCAAATTCAGCACTATGTTTACCCTCTCTCCCTCCAGCCACCCCTCAGGAAATACCATCAATATAACTCCCCCTACCATCAATAAAGAACAAGTCCTCTGTGCTCTCTCTCTCTCTCTCTAAACCCATGAACACCGCAGCAATGGTCCTGAAAATATCCCAGACTACCTTCTACATAGCATGAAACATGACCTATCAGGCTTGTGGAATCACTATTCAACGATTCCCTCCAAACAAACTTCATGCCTCACAAATTGAGAACAACAATCATCCTTCAGCACAACGGCAGGCCATCAACAGACCCTGGAAACTACATGCCCATAAGTCTCAGTAGTCTCATATGCAGAGCCATGGAAAGAACTATTAGAGAAACAATCAATAATGATATAGGAAACCTCCAGACAGTGGACCCTACCAAATTTGGTTTTGTTAATGGCAGATCATGCCTACTCATCCTGATGGACTTCTTTTAGAAGGTCAACAAAGCAATGGATGTGGACAAAATGGCTATTTAATCTGCATATGATACACATGGGGATTTATTAAAAGGCCTTGTGCAAGCCTTGTGGCTCATGCTAGAAACCCTTCTTCCATAACATGCTATTTTCCAATTCACGGACATGTTAGCCATGCTGAGGAACAACCTTCATTATCAGCTAATTTGCATGTCTCTGAATCATAGTTAGTATCACAATGTGCAGATTATTGTTGATCTGCAGGATACAATTGTTAACTGCAGTAATGCAGGCATATGCATTCCCCACTGTTACTCTCCCACAAACTCAAGTCCACATTCAAAAATAAACAAACAAATAAACCAGGCAAACACCCTACCCCCCCACACACTACAGTCCTAATACCTGTCCCTGAGTATGCCCTTCAATGACTTAGTGTTTCCCCCTACTTCCCAATCCCCATACTTGGTTATGTATCATTACAACACAAGTGTAGTCTCCCTGGTGTGTACTGGATCCCCCACCTCCAATCCCAGTACTTTCCAAGTGCTATTATACTACAAGTGTAGTCTTCCTGGTGGCTAATGTTCTCTCCACCCAAGCCCCCTTACTTGTTTAAGTAACATTATACCACAAGTGTAGTCTCAATGGTAGCTAATGTTCTTCCCACCCCAATCCCCTTAATTCTTTAAGTGGCATTATACCACAAGTGTAGTCTCCTTGGTAGCTAATGTTCTCCCCACCCCAATCCCCTTACTTATTAAAGTGACATTATACCACAAGTGTAGTATCCCTGCTAGCTAATGTTCTCCCCACCCCAATCCACTTACTTAAGTGGCATTATACCACAAGTTTAGTCTCACTGGTGGGTAATGTTCTCCCCACCCAATCCCCTTAACTGTTTAAGTTGCATTATATCACAATTGTAGTCTCCCTGGTGATTGAGTTTCCCTCAACCCCCATTCCCTGTACTGCTATTGGTACCATTATGGTGCAATTGTATTATCAGTTCTAGGTAATGTTTTCCCCACCCCCTTGATCCCCATACTTGTTTATGTGCTATTATGACACAAGTTTCATGTCCCTGGTGGCTAGTAGTTTCCTCACCCCTATGCCCCAAATTGCTGATGGTGCTATTGCACAATTGTATTATCCCTGGTGTCCAGTGATCTCCTCACCCCACCAATTTCTATAACATTCTAAATTTTGGTAGATACTACTGTGATTTGATGGGGCTGACCATGCTGATATACACATCCGAGTGATTTACATGACTTCCTAAAAATAACTATAAAAGAGAGATCACATGGCTAATTAGAATTTGCATCTCCCCTTGACTACCTCATTAGCATTCAACACAGCCAAAAAACTAGCTCTACATAGTGCTGCATGTTTTTGTGCCAGACCACCATGTTAGAGGGATAATTGCTAGCTTTGTAGAAACGTTTTTATTTATCAATTCAGAAAAAGACATATATGTTGAATACTTATGTATTAGGAAAATTGCATATTTATGTAGCATATAATATAGCACATTTAGATGGACTATATATATTTCCCATTCAAATGGAAAAGAGGTGTCAAAGATTTTTTAAGTTTCATTTGGAGCTCAAGGCCGAACCCAGTAAGAAGAATGATTATTTATAATAAAATGAAGAAGCTGGTTTGAATTTAAAAAATCCAGTGGTGCATTTAGCATGTTTGCATTTATTTTGATTAATGAGAAAGGTAAAAGAAAGAGAAAAGAAATGATAGGCAACATCTACATAAAAATTATAAAAATATATGGTAAGAAAAAAAGGCAAAAGAAAAAATGACAGGATGGACAAAAAAGAACATAACAATAAAATTAAATTATAGAAGTTAGAAATACATGAAGCTGATGGGAAAAGGAAAATAAAAGTTTGGTATAATATGGTTTTATGAGTGTGTGTGTGTGTGTGTGTGTGTGTGTGTGTGTGTGTGTGTGTGTGTGTGTGTGTGAGTGTGCATGCGTGTGTGCGCGCATATGCCCATGAAAGAGATTTAAAAAAAAATGAAAAAGAGAGATAGAAAGATATCAGTCTGCATCATATGGAACCTCAGTTTAACATCTTATCCGAAGGATGGATAAATTCTACTGTAATCTGTCTTTGACAGACCACATTGCTGAAGCAACTTCTATGCCTATGATTTTTACTTCCACTTAAATAGCTGTGTTGATAAGTTTGTCCCTATCCACAATGAACATTATGGAAGATTTAAAAATAAATCCCTGTGGTGTAATACTGCATAAATAAATTATATAACAAGAGAAATAAATTACATTTTTCCTTATAACAGGTCCCATTCTACCTACCTTAAGAGCATATTTAATTAAACAAGCAAAGACAATAAGGGTTCTACTAGGAAGCTCAAAGATGATTATGAACGTAAAACAGACAAGGAAAACAAAAAATAACAAGAAACCTTTCATTATCTATGTCAGGAAATCAGGAACTAATTCAGCACTATTCAGAGCTAGTCAATAACAATACTTTCTGCTCTGACAAAATCTACCCCTGGGATCCACCTGTGTCCCTGCTGGACAGGAGAAACAGGTGCTGGCTTTGAGGGAACATGGGCGAAATTCTTGGCTAGGCTTATAAGGGCCTCTGGGCCAATAGTTTAGTATCATCCTATAAACCTGTGACATAAAGAAAATAGCTAATATCCTTGCTGACAAATTTAGTGCAAATGTTTCACTGCTCATAGGTATAACTATTCTACAGATTCCACAGTCCTAACCAAATCTTATAATATTATGAAACAAATTTTCCTGGTCCTCTCAAAATCTAATATGTTATCTATAGAATCTGGTAATATAGTTACCCTGATTAATCTAAGCCTTTCCATTGGCTGCATTCCCAAAACCTGAAAAACAGCCACTGAAATATTGTCAGACAAAGGTTGTCCAACCATGGACCCAGGTAACTACAGGCCCATTAGCCTCGTTAACTTTCTGTGAAAAGCTATGGAATGTATTATCTCATATTTCGATATTTTAAATCTCTTAAATATGGTATCTCATCAAATCAGGTTTGTCAAAGGCAGGCCCAGCTTCCTTAAACTCATTCATTTCTTAAGAAATCACCACAGCAGTAGCTAGCATTTATACAGTACCTAAAATATGCCTGGCGCTGGCTAAGACTTCTGACAATTCCCTATGCAGTTATTATTAACAGACTTGTAACTCTACTGACTGACAGGACACATGTGGTAGAATCACAGGTGACACTTTTGAAACCACAAAGTTGCTAATGATGTGCCACAAGGCTAATTTCTGGACCTTTTGCTACTTGCCATCTGTTTCTCAGACCTTCAGTCCATCATTGCTATGGTCAACTAAGCATGAGGATAACTGAAACTGGGTGCTGTTATTCATTCCTCCTCAGATTCACATGTGCTCCTATAAGGATTTAGCTATGTTAACAACTGGTGAAAAAACAAGGGTCTCAAACAAAATCAAAAGAGATAATACACCCCTCCAGGCAGATACTGTCATAAGGGATTTACAATTTTTTGTTGATAATCCTTTGACCATCCATAGTAGTTCAGAAATCTTTTTACCTAGCTAAATAATTTCCAAAGGCTTGCCTGCTGCAACTAAAACAGTCTTAAATCCACATTACTCATCTCTTATCAGACCCATTATTGATGTGCACTTGAGACCTCAGAAATTCCCTCCAAACAAACTTCATACCTCACAAATTGAGAACAACAACAAATTCCTAATAAAAAAATAAGAGATTAATGGCCTTAAGACTCTTGATTATCTTGACAGACTAGCAGTCATCTTTCTGTACTTGGTCTCCTGTGTTCTCCTCCATAATAATCTGTGTCTAGCATTTTAAGTCATGAAAGACCTGACCATCCTTGATATCCTATGCCTTTACAGAACCAATTTCTCCACAAACACTCAGCTGAAGTTCCTATATCATCATCAACAGGTAAATAAGTCATATGAATGTGACAGATTTATATCTCACTGAATCTCACACCACAGAAACAAACTTCCACAATATGTCAAGCAGACTAGCGCTGTTGCCACCTTTTTGTACAGTTCAGATGAGCTCACTAGACAGAAGTCATTTTCATGAGTGTCCCTGGAGCACTACTTGATTAAGTGACTTGCTCTATGCAGTAGGCAAATGGAGATGGAAGGACACAAACATTGTACCCTTGGTTGCAGGAAGTAATTTGTTAACAGTTGGAGCTTTAATACACTGCACTAACTGCCAGACCTTCAAAGCAGATGAAGAAAATCAGATTAGCAACATCAGGTTCCCTTCCTGGACTACCTTGTGCTACCCTTGTTGAGGTTGGATGAAATGTTTAAATATGAACCTGATTGACTTTTTCAAAACAGTCACTAGAGCCATTGATGAGGGCAAAGCAGTCCATACAGCCTACCTGGACTTGGCTAAAGCTTTCGACACAATACCCCACTCAGGGATCATAGACAAGCTCAACAGCTTAAATGTAAATCCATATGTCACAAGATGGGTTGCAAACTGGCTAAAGGATAGAACCCATAAAGTCAAAATCGCTGGAGCCATGTCAGACTCAAAGCCAGTCACAAGTGGTGTCCCACAGGGCTCTGTCCTGGGACCCCTCTTGTTCGGCATTTATTTCTCAGATGTGAAAGCAAACATGGGAGGGTTGTGGCTGACAAAGTTCGCAGATGACTGCAAACTAGGCACCATAGTCGATACACCAGCTGACACATACATCCTACAGAAAGGCCTCACTGAAATGGACAACTGGTGCCGGAGTCATGACCTTAAACTAAATGCCAAAAAATGTATAGTCATCCCCTTTTGGGAAAAACAAAGTACCCACAAATTATCACATAGACAGTAACCCACTGAGTACGGAAAAAGTAATCAGAGACCTGGGGACCCAAGTCGATAGTGACCTCTCATTTGACACCAACATTGCCAAAGTGGTTAGAAAGACTTTCTACCTTGCCCACCTTATCATGAAGGGATTCACATCCAGATCAAAGGAGGTCATTGTACCTCTATACTCCTCCCTTATCAGGCCCATGATTGAGTACAATGCCCCATTTGGTATGTACCTCACCCGGCACTTGCAACAGCTAGAGAGACCCCAGAAGTGCCTCACCAAGAGGATCAAGGGTCTCCAACATATGTCATATGCTGCCAGACTAAAGAAACTCCAGCTCTATTCAGTAGCATACCGCCTACTCAGAGGTGATCTGTGCCTGACGTACAAGGCCATGTCCAATCAGGAATTGATGGACATGCTCCACCTCAAAAAATCCAAATCCGTCAAAACCACGAGAGCTAAAGATTTAAACCTCAGCACAAATATGAATAGGACATGCTGGAGGGACAGATTCATAACTCAGAGGCTTCCCATACTCTGGAATAGAATCCCAGTTCATGTTATGCAGAGCCCCTCACTGACTGTCTTCAAGAGAAATCTTGACGAGTGGATGGGAGATCATAGGTTTACCCCAGGGGTCATCTCTGTGTCACTACTAGACAGAGGCACAGTAAACTAATTATATTATGTAAGGGGGTCCTCACTGTGTCACTACTAGACAGAGGCACAGTATTCTAAATCTATTCTGTACACTTTTGTACCATTACATGGGGTGGCGAAAGCCACATCACTATGGTTAGGCTTATAAATGTCCCAGGGCAGATAGCCTAGTACTAAACTATGAAACTATGAAACTATGGTATATTGACTATCTTTGTAATGGTCTACAGGGTGACTGTGTAGGACTTGTCTTTGAACCATTAATCCTGTGTCCACTTTCATATAATACTGCAAAAGCTGAGCCTCAGCCAAGCTAAAATCTTCACTGTGCAAAACATTAAACCTCCTGTAGTGGAGACCCATGACATATATGCAAATAAATCCTTAAGGCTGTAACAAAGTTTCAGCTAGATGGCTTCTGAATTGGTCTTTATGGGTACATTCAAGCCATTAAAAACCAAACCCTACTGGCGTAGATACGCATGTTTCAGAGGGGTTTTTTTGTTTGTTTTTTAACCTCAGCAGTAGAGCATAAGGGGGCTTTTGGTTCTACTTTAGAAACACAGAGCGTGCATAATTATATTTATGGACATCATGCTTGATTTTAAGCTCTGTCATTCTAAAGTATAGCCAAACAATCCACGTATGCTGTACTGAGATAGTCAAAAAAGGCAAAACGTGCATGTCTGCAACTAGTGGACTTTGATTTTATTGGCCTGAATGCATCAATAAAGACTTAAAGTTCAGAAGTAATGTAGCCAAAATACCTTTTATGTCCTTAAAGTAGTCATTTGCATATATATCATAGAACTTCACTACATAAGCTTTACGGTTTTATACAGTGAATGCTTAAATAGGTGGCATTTCATACAAAACCTTCACTGGGTATTTGATGGTTATTGCTGGCTTAGATAACATCTCTTTTCAGCATTATACTTAGTTGTAACATGGCCAATGTGAGGGCAATATATCAATCTGCCATGGCAAGGTCTAAAAGTATCTGGTATGAGATGCTAAAGGCATCCATTGTTCAAAGTATTACATGTTTTTTTGTAACAAAATTATGCTCTGTAGAACATATAATTTGTACTGGATTATTGCTATTTGTTCACTATGCAGAGACAGACATTCACAAATATTGAAGCTCATGTACATATAATAGTGATAGTGTGGCATTCTCATAATGTTACAGACTCCATGTGCCTATAATATATGTATACATAGTCTATCCAGACAGGAAACTAATGAGTCATAGAGCTCTCGCCCAAGCTGGAAGATGCCTGGTTCTCATCTTGACAGTAGAGTGAATGGGTTATGGGCAAATTACTTGAGACCTAGGGGATAAAGGGAAGTTACTGTATGGGTCTACTGAACTACATAAACAGACCAAAACGATAGTAGAAGCATCAACAACGTAAACCTCGACAAACATCTGCAAGTGCTAAGCGGCAATCTCAGCACAAGCAAAACATTAATTTAAACACTAGTAAAAAACATATTTTCTTGCAGGGGGACAAGCCCCCTTTCACTTCCAACTATGCTAATTATATATGCTAACTCCAGCCACGAGTCAGGGAAGACAGTGAGGTAGTTCTCAACAGAACAGTGTATAAAAATTATGCAAACAGTACAAACAGTAACTTTTTTTTTTCCATAATAAATCTTTATTATTATATTATTTTCATACACAATGAAGAACAAAAATAACATATATTCACAAAACAAAAACCATTATCTAATATCACTAATAACCACACCCTATATACAATATTTACAAGAATGCTTCCATGTAACACATTTAAATATAAAAAAAACATAAGAGTAAATGCAAGTAATAGACAGCTGATTACGAAATTCTCCCCACACACATAAATAATTATTTATTTCCAAGTTGAAAATACTATGCTAGTATGATATTAAAAATCTGTTCCCAAATTTTTGGATTGTTAACATTCTTATTATGTGGGTTTAACAGTAGTTTATGAGCCAATATATGCTTTGTCGCTAGAACTCTAAAGTTTTGCCATGAAGTTTTAGATGGGTCTAACCAATTTCTAGCTATATAAAGCTTCATTAATAAAAAAATATTAATATATATAATAATTTATGATTTAGGGATCTCTTTCGGGGGAATATGCAGAATCATAAATTTTCATGATAACATTGTACTTTGGTAACCCACCTTCTGAAGTTGAATCTTAAGGGAATTCCAAAGTTTGAAAATACATTTACAACTCCAGAACATATGAAGAAGATCAGCTGGTTGATTTTTACAATATGGACAAGTTGGGGAATTTTTAGGATTAAATTTATGCAGGGCAAGGCATGTATAATATGCATTGTTCCAAATCATCAACTGGGTATATATTAATTTTTGAAGAGAAGTAGATTTGATGGTCAAGTCAATTGCTTTTAACATATTACTTCTATCTGTCAGTAAAATTTTCTCTTCCCAATAGTTTGATTACAAAATTTTATCATGAAATTTAAATTCTTTAATTAATTGATTTGCTGTCGTGATATATTTAATATCCTGTTGGAGAGCTTGCCACAACAAAGAGCATCTATTTACAGCCTCTTCTTCCGGTTTAAAATTTTTTAAATAACTTATAGTGAGTTCTCTAATTTGTCTCAGAATAACTAGATAATTTTTAGGTAAATTAAGTTCTTGTCTTATTTGGTTGGCCGAACTGTCAAGATGTTTATATATATCAATCAAAGTTAGATTGGCTATTAATGGAAACTTTTTAAGATCAATTAGTTGATTATTCAATTTTAAATTTGGATTCTTATGAAAGGGTTGGAAAACCATCATATGTTGAACCAGATCTAATGATTGAAATAAGTTATGTAAAGAAATATGTTTGTTTTGATGTGTTCAATAATCCCATATAGTTTCAACATATCCTTACCCAAAAAAAGTATTGCTTTAGGATTAATATTTAACTTTAGAATATATTTATAATTCAAAACTACCCAAGGTGGTGTCCATTTAGTATTATTTATATCATAATTGGCAATTCTTAAAATTCTATTGGAGTTTACAATTAAATAATATATTGCAAAATTAGGTAATTCCAGTCCTCCTCTATTTTTTGGGGTCATTAATTTATCATAAGATATCCTGGTTTTCTTTGGATCCCAAATTAATTTAGTCAATTCTTTATGAATCTGTTTAAAAAAACGTCTTTGAAAGTAATAGATGGGCTGACCTAAAAATATACAGTAATCGTGGTAATATGTTCATTTTGATAATTGAAACTTTTGCTAATATTGGCAGTCGTAAATTTTTCCATCTCCCAAAATCAGAAATTATTTGTTCCCAGATTGCTTTTATATTATTATTGTGTCTTTATTATCTGTGGAGAACTCAATACCTAGATATTTAATACTTTCTTTAAATGATACCTGTCCCACTAAGGGCAGTAACGAAAAGAGTTTAGGTGTCTTTAAAGGGAAGATATTGTTTTTTTTCAAGTTAATTTTATAGTTAGACACTTTTGAGAAATCATCAACAGCCTTCAACAATTTTTCAGTGTCTGATAATGGAGATGCACAATAAATGCTAAGATCGTCAGCAAAAGCTGCCATTAATATTTTAGTTCCATAAATTATTGGGACATTATGATAAACATTTTGTTTAATATATAAAAGCAATGGTTCAAGATAGATATTAAATAATAAAGGGGACAAAGGGCAACCCTGGCCTGTTCCAGTCTTAATCTGTATTCTTTTAGAAGTTTTATTAATATACAATGTAGTATAGGGATTACTATATAATATTTGTAACATTTGAACAAACTCATGTGATATATTAAAATATGGTAAAAGATCAAACAACAAATTTGTATCAACCTTATCAAAGGCTTTCTGGGCATCAATTATAAGGGCATAAATATTTAAATTATTTTGCTTAGCATGCTCTAACATAGTATGTAATGTAAGTGTATTATCACTGGTTTGTCTACCTGCCATAAAACCAGCCTGTTCTTTGGAAATGATATGAGTCATGATTCTTTTCAGTCTAGATGCAATAATAGAGGTTAGAATTTTCATATCTATGTTTATTAATGATATTGGTCTATAATTATCTGAATTTTGAGGGTCTGAATTGGCTTTATGTATAAAAATAGTTTTTGAGGCGTTAAGATGAGGATCATTAATTTTATTCCTAATTATGTAGTTAAACACAACTGAAAGTATCTTACCGAAAATATCTGTAAACTTTTTATAAAACTCCACTGTCAAGCCATCAGGACCTGGTGATTTATGTGATTTCATATGCTGAATTATATATACTATTTCTTCTTCAGATATCGGTTTAATCAAGTCATTCTGAATGTCCTCTCCTATTGTTGGAAACTTAATTGACTGTAGAAAATGTTCATAATTTCTGTTAGGGGTCATATCCTTTTGTCCATCATAAATATTAGTATATATTTTCTCAAAGATATTAAGAACATCCTCAGTTGTAGAATATATTTTATTATTAAATTGTATTTCTGAAATTTGCATGGTTGGTTTCGATTGATTAATGATCCTAGCTAACACTCTTGATGGTGTTTGAACATGATTGGCATACCTCACTAACGACTTGTACTCTTGGAATGTTAATCTACTATTCTGAAGTAAAAAGAGATCCTTTTGACATTTGATCAGTTCCTTCTCTGTTTGCTCATCAAAATCCTTAATCAGTTCTTCATCAAGTAATTTAATTTTTATTTCTAAAGTTTGAATATCTTTGTTTAATATCTTTTTATAATAAGATGCTTTTTGCAAAAGTGTCCCTCTTATTTGAGCTTTAACTGTTGCCCATTCAATATCTGGGGCATATTGTTGTTTCCCTAAACCAATCAATAAGTCTTTCAGGTACTTTGTAATTTCCAGTATTATATCCTCCTTATTCAATAAATTTGGATTGAGACCAATTATAACCTCTTTGACTCAAAGTATCCTTTACCCCCTTAGTAAAACTCAACTAAATTTTTGAATGGTCTGATAGATAACGGGCATGTGTAATAACTGTAGGTTCTAGATTGATCAATACTCTTGAAATCAGGAAGAAATCTATTCTAGACCACATTTTATGACATGGGGAATAAAAGGTAAAATTACTTGTGCTATTATCGTTATTCAGATAGTGAAATGGATCATATAATTGAAAGTCTTCTTTAAGATCATTCAGTGCTAGTACAGCATGCTTGTTAAATGCTCTTTGTGGACAAGATCTATCCAACTTCAGATTCTGGTAGGTATTCCAATCACCTCCAACAATTACATAATATCTATCAAATTGTGTTAACAAACAGTAACTTTTTAAAATATCACAACTCTGCTGAGTCCTGAAATGTGCAGATTGAAAGGGGGTGCAATACTGTCACATTAAGCAGGTGCAATATTTGTCAGCATGGATGGAGATGGTCAACAGACCATGCTGTTTTGCCAGAGATGGTCTGCACCTCTCCCCTCTAGGCTTTCACATATTAGCTAAAACATTGTCCTACCCATAGTGCCTTTTTAGGCAATACCAGAGTGAAAATACTTCTGACATGGCAAATCAAAACCAAAAAAATCTAAAGGTGTTACTGCTCAGTGCAAGGACTCCAATCAAGAAACTCAATTCTCTACAAGCTCTCCTCACCCTAGAGAATGCTGACATCTGTACAGTCACTGAAACATAGTTTAAAGCCAAGGAGAGCACCCCAGTAATGCAAGGCTACAAGCCCTGTCACACATTTAGACCAGCTACTACACAGCAGGAACTAAAGGCTGAAGTGACCCGATTTACATCAAAAATAAATATACCTCAAGGTTGGTCAAACAGGACAATGCACTTGAATTTCTCTATGTTCAAATTACCACAGGTAAAATCCCATACCACTTCTTTGTAAGCCATATACATAAGCTATAGGTCCAAATTTACAACCCAGGGAAACCATAGCATGTATTCAAGCATTTTGGAAACACTCACCATCCAACCCAATACCATATTCATGGGTGACTTTAATTACCCTACTATTAACTGGGAATCATATATGACACCAAATGTAAGGCACAAAGATTCCTGGATTTTGTAAACTCCCTGGACCAGACTTTCAGTATGCAGACAAAAGGTGCAAACATCCTGGATCAGGTCCTCTCTAATATGGGACAGTGTTGCACACACCTACAGTAATGTCCTCTCTGGTGAGGTAAGACCCCAAAACGGTCTTCTTTGAAGAAAAAACAATCAAACCTAGAACCTCAGATAACCCTGGAATCCTCAGGAACTACTCTAAGACTAACTTCCTACTATTAGGTGAATATCTGGCAAAATTTCAAGCCCTTCTCAATTCTGAGAACCCTGTTGCCTATGTGGAACAGTTCACAGAAATCCTATACAAGCATGTCAATGGCTGCACAGAGGCAGCTGTACCTACCAGGAATAAGTACAGAACTAACACAAAAACAAGAAATCATGGTGGAATCACATCAATAGATAAACAAAACAACAGGAACAACAAAACAAAATAACAAAATAACAAAAGAATAACAAAATGAATAAAGGAAGGAGGAAAATCATGGCAAAAATTAGGAGGTGTAGCACCCAGCAGGATAAAGGCACTCTCATCAAAATAAACAAACAACTCAGAAGATAAATAAAGTCTACCAAAGTCAAATTTGAGGCTAATTTGGCCACCCAGACCAAATAAAACCACAAGGCATACTTTAGCTATATCCACAACCTCAAAGGTAATACACAATGGTGTACAGAGTTTATAGTTAAGGGAGCCACCTATCCTAAGCCAGAAGATATAGCAAACATACGGACAGGCAAATTCAGCACTATGTTTACCCTGTCTCCCTGCAGCACTGGAATTCTTCACACCTATCATCTAGTACAATACCCCCTTTGGTATGTGCCTAACCAGGTTCATACAGCAATTGCAGCATCCACATAGTTTCATCAGTGAAAGAATACAGGATGTAAATAACATGCCTGTGCAGACCACCTCAAATTCCTTTCCTGTATTCTGTCTCCTCCAAGCTGTTGAGGGGAAATCTGCACCTGGCATACAAGGCATCACTGGACCCCACTTTGATGGACCTCCTGCATATATGCAAAACAAACAGCACCATAATTACCTATTCTAAAGACTTAAACCTTGCCTGTTATATAAATAGGACATGATGGAGAGAGAGGTATATATCACAGAGTCTACCCCTTCTCTGGAACAGGCTTCCCACCCACGTGAAGCAGAGTTCCTCCCTAGCCCAATTCAAGTGTAACAATTTGATGTAGAACAGGAAATTCATCCCTGGTTTACCATACATATCTCTGACACAGGTAGCCTGTAAAATATTTTGTCTTCTAAGTCTCTGTTTACATTTATCATGGGTACCAGAACTTGTCAGAAATTTGGGTGCATTCTTAAGCTTAAAAAGGTCCCAGTGGTCAGTAGCCTTGTACACATCTATGAACCTATGAACCTATGAGAATATGGACTTAAATATATTAAGTCTGAGATTGCCATTTCACTGAATATGCCCTTCTCTCCGAGGTATGGTAATCTCAGAGTTGGTATATATAAATTCTGAGGGGTTAAGAGGGTACAGAGGATACTTGGCCATCCAAAACAAGTTTAAAGTTGAAAAGCAATGTTCAATATTCTCTGTTCTTCTGTGTTTTCCAGTCTGTTTTGCAGTGTTTCAGGACTCAGCAATCTGAGTCCTGACATTT
Organism: Protopterus annectens; assembly: GCF_019279795.1. Lineage (NCBI taxonomy): Eukaryota > Metazoa > Chordata > Ceratodontiformes > Protopteridae > Protopterus > Protopterus annectens. The sequence goes on along the minus strand of NC_056731.1, from coordinate 1,654,806,494 downwards.
CAGTAGGGAGGCAATGCAAATACTGTAACTATAAATAATAAAAAAATTACTATATTTTTATGTGGTCTTGGTTCAAAGCATTACTTAACTGCTACTGTATCATTGTTGTATAGACATAATTGTTGCTTTAGATACTTGGTTAGTATGACTGCATGCTTTATTACATAGATATTAAATATGATAATATTTATCACATTTAAACAAGAGAGATAGAGTCCTAGAAGTCCAGAGAAGTTGACATCTCACATGAGGGAACTGTATGCCTGAAACATCAGTCCTAAGCAGAATGAAGCACCAAAGGAAGAACTGCTGTGCATTAATGATGAGGACATTTAGACATCTTCCAGCAAGAGTTGAATCCAGAGGAGCTTACAGTAAAATGCTATTGGACTAGTATTAGAAACTGAATGTTGCCCTGATTTTATGGAGGCTCCTGGGCTTTAATACTGAAAGTACTCTTTTTGGTTTAGCTTGATCATCAGTTCAGAAAAAAAATGTGTGTTTTTGGTGCAGTGAGTCATGTGTGTTAGAAATAACCTGCACCATTGCTTTCCTGTTTAATTCTAGAATAAAACAGTATGCTTGTTATAAGCTCCAGCACTTAGGTGTTTATATTACAACAATGCTTCTTATGGTTTACAATCTGTCTGTGTTGAATGAAATGGTAGTAATGCCTTTGGCACCCTGCATCTTCAGTTATGATATAGTGCACATGCATGTATATATGATGCTTCATTATATTTGTAATGAACTATGGCTTCTGTTCTGCCTAGCATATAGCCATTCCTTCCGTTTTTGGAATGAGCTCCCAGGCTGCATCACAAGGGCATTGGAATCTTGCAATTTGGCACATGATGCAGTATTTGCTCTGTGCTGTCTGAATATCAATACAAGAGGACCCTGACACTGTTGTTCTTAACAAGACTACCAACATGCAAGAACAACTCCTGTGTACTAAATGAACACGGTTGTATGCTGGCCAGCATAATACACATTTCCTACATCATCACAGCCAAGTCTTGCCAGTTCTTTGCTGCTTTTTTATTCAAATATCAGTTTCCATGGGAGATGATGCATATAATACAGCACATGTAAGTGAGACTTGGATATTTTGTTTGCAAGGCAATAAACATAGTAACCCTACAGAGATCTTGGTCCCTTCCTACTAGGGTTTATTAGCTGGTAACCTATGACTAATCAGTTACCAGATTTATTGCAGTGGCAATTGATTATCAAGTGCTTCTTCTGTGCTGTACAAGGAAGTCCATATAGCCCAATGTCTTCCAGTATGGTATATATCTGCGATGGATTAATATTGTCCTTATATCATTGTAGTATATCGTATCATTTATATCTCACAATCTTCAGGTGATGGTCATGGTGCTGTGTGGCATGTTACGCAGTCTCATATTTCCTAGTACAAAAAAGATCAAGCTCAAACAAAGCAATTAGAGATTACTGAGAACAGAAACAGAAAAAGTGTAAGGAAGCAATGTTCTAATATGATGAAAGTAGAAATATGAAACAGTCCACCACTGAATGTTTTTGCATGTGCAGTGTTCATAGGATTAAGCATAACTGAAACCAGCAAATGAAGTTCAGAAATATTTCAAGATGCACAATTAATTTAACCCTGGCATAGTTTATGTTCCCACTAAAACAGAAAATTGTCATTATTTATTTAATTAAATAAGGTTAATGAATATCAGACAACAGGGATTACCTGAGAGCACAATATTTTGAATGAATGACTTTGCATTTCAATCTCTCAGAAGTTCTGACTTTATTTTATTCATGGTACAGCTGGAATAATGAGTTGAACCTCTACACTGTCATCTTTCCTTCTATTCAATACACACTAGGAATATTCTGAGCCACGTAAGTGAACTACATACTTGGATTGCCCACCATACTCCTGATATCCTTGTTCTGACTGAAACCTGGTTGAAATCCCAACACCAAGACATAGAGATCTTGCCCTCTGGCTATAGCATACACCATCTAGATCGACCAAAAAGGAAAGGTGGAGGCATTGCTATCCTACACTCTAACCACTTTACCATTTCTAACTCTACTTTTACATCCCAAGCCTTCTTCCCAGCTGAAATTGTATCTGTAAACCTAAATATTAATAGCCATTCCACTATCACCATTGTAGCAATTTACATTCCATCAGGTGATAACATCCCCCTACTGGAAAATTTGCTTGCTGATATCTCCCAACACATCCCAAATTAAACCATCATTCTTGGGGATGTCAGCATTAATTGGCTATCTCTCTCCTCTCAAAACTCCTCACAACACCTTAATCTCTACGGCTTTACTCAACTCATCTCTGATCCCACTTATTTCAATAACTCCTGTACAGCCTCTTCTCTCCTTGACTGGATTCTTGTTTCTCACCCTTCCAAATACTATAACCCTGTAATGCTACCAAATTCCCTAAGTGATCACTGTCCAATAAAAATACTCAGATACACATCCCATCAAATGAAACCTCAAAGAATTATCAAACACCGACAACTAACAAACTTTAATCCTGAAACTTTCAAATCTTTACTATCAAAAGTGAACTGGAATCCCTTAAAACTACTCCCTTTGGAAGAAGCTGTCCATTTTTTTAACTCCACTTTCCTTAGTATTTTGAATTCTTTGGCACCCCTTAGAACAGTCAGCATAAAGTCTAACATAGCCTCATGGCTGACCATAAACACACGTGCACTACTAAAAAATAAAGACAAAGCATGGAAAATTTGGACTAAAACTAAACATCAACCAGACCTCCAGAAATATAAAGAACTTAGAAATCTTGCCAAAAGTCACAAAAATAAAGATAAGAAAAACTTCTATAATAATCCATCTTCTACCTTTAAATCCAACCCTAAAAAGTTCTGGCACTCTGTAAATCAAATACTACACCCAGGTACGCAAGCCTCCCCTAACCTCATTTTGACAAAACACATGAGAAAACTGCCTCCATATTTAACAACTACTTTATAGACTCAATATCCAAATTACTAAATCAAGACACAGACCATCCCACCAACAATAATAGACCTAATAGCTCAAACTCTTCTATCAGTAATAACCCTACCACTACCTTCTCCCTCGAACCTGTCTCCACTAATTATATTAAAACTCTACTATCTAAATTAAAACCTTGCTCCACATCCGTAGACAACATTCCCTCCACATTCCTTCAGGTTGCTGCTGATGTTCTTGCTTTCCCAGTTTCTATTCTAATAAACCGCTCTATTACGGAATTTACAGTCCCTTCCATCTGGAAGCAATTTTACACCCTTCCAATACACAAAGGAGGAAACTCTACAGATATAACTAATTTTATACCCATAGTCATACTCTCACCACTCTCCAAAATTCTGGAAAAATGTATACACAATCAAGTCTTACATTACATTCTGCTAGAAAATCTACTCACACCTACCCAACATGGCTTTCATCCCATGCACAGCACTACTACAGCATTCCTGTCTTTCCTAAACTCTGTATCACTAGCTAGAGATAGTAACAAACTTATTTCATGTCTCTTCATTGACCTCTCTAAAGCCTTTGATACAGTCTCTCATAAACTTCTTCTCCTTAAACTAGCAAACTTACACTTCTCTCCATCCACCATATCTTGGTTTAACAGCTTCTTTCTGATAGACTCCAATCAGTCAAATGGCTCTCAGCTTTCTCCCCTCTTCTTCCTGTTAAAATGGGTGTTCCACAAGGCTCCATCCTTGGGCCCCTTCTTTTTAATATGTTTACCAACCTTCTCTACTCTTGCTGTCCTGGATCCTCACTGATACAATACACAGATGATTCTACACTTATCACTATTGCTGAATCACCAACTCAACTAAAATCAGACACACAGTCCTCTTTTAACTCTGTAGAAAACTGGCTATCTGAAAACCAACTTATCCTTAATCCAAAGAAAACCAAATTACTACTCTTTCTCTCTAAAAACCTTAACCACATAAAGTCTTCCTTCTCCATACTGTCACAAAATAATACTAATACAGGTGGACACCAGTACAAAACTCTTAAATGTTACTATTGATGATAGACTAACCTTTGATTTACACATCAATAATTGTATGCGAAAAACACATCTCAAGCTAGGTCTCTATAGAAACAAAAAATATCTTACCAAAACAGCAAAACTAACCCTTGCAAATGCCTACCTCTTACCTACTTTCCTTTATAGCTCCCAAATTCTCACCAGCCTCAACACTGGACTACTAAACAAGTTAGAAACAACTTATAACAGGATTGCCAGATTTGCTGCCCAAAATTCTTACAAATCCCATCACTGTCTCTCATTAAAAGAACTAAATTGGCTAGAATTACCTAACCTGTTCGGTATAATCAGTTTCTGATTTTTCATTCCATTCTCTACAAACCTTCTTTCTGTCCAACTATCTCATCTCTAATCTCTCATTACCTACCCACTAGATTACTCTGCAGTTCTGAATAAGGCCCACTAAAAATCTACAAACCAAGGACCAAAATGGGTCACCTAGTCTATAGCTTTAACCCTTCCAAGGCTGGAATAGCCTACCACTAGATATAAGATCCCTTGAACATCCCAATCAATTCAAAACCGCTACAAAAAATACCTTTATGAAAAATGGACTTGCCACTGTAATTATCCCCCGTAAACACTCCCCTAAAACCTTCTACTTCTCTTCTCTCTTCCTTCCCTTCAATAAACAAACTTACTACTTTATCTTCTCCTCTTGGTACATCACTGTACAAACATAACTAGTAAAATATTTCAGCTATGTAACTATTGCACTATTGTGTATATAATATGTAATTATGAATGTATCCCTCTGATGAATGTATTTCTATGTATTTCACTTGCCACAGTTTAATGTATGACACTGTAATGCAATAATGTGTGGTACTGATGAATGTAATGTGTGGCACTGTAATGCAGTAATTTGTGGTACTGATGAATGTATTTCTATATGTATTTGATATGTAAAATTCTATTTTCTGTTGGAGCTTTTCTCTTCGGGCCTCCGCTGAAAATGGGCATTTGTAGCCCAGCCGGACAAACCTGGTCAACAAATATAAAATAAATAAAATAAATAAATCAATAAACTAACTAGTCTAAGTGATATGTGAACTAAACAACACCTGACACAAAAGGAACTGATTAAACTAAATGGTTTTACCTGCTGATCTCGTCTATTTCCAGTTTGTCATGGGTTTTACTACTTATGCTGTAAAAGAAGTGATTAATCATGCTATTTCAAGACTAAGGTTTCAGAAATAGTACTGTTCCTTAAAATCACTACAGAAAGATGAAAGAGAAATGCTTGATTTTGTGTGTGTGTGTGTGTGTGTGTGTGTGTGTGTGTGTGTGTGTGTGTGTGTGTGTGTGTGAGCATGCGCATGCGAGTGCATGTGTGCATCCCTGTGTGTCAAGGCCAATTATTGTCTTTTTTTCTGAGTAATTTCAAACATTGAGCTAATTTAGAAGCTGGAGGCATGAGGGGTTTGATCCCTACAAAATACATTAAAGCCCATCTGCATTCTTTTGATTGTAATTTTGAGGCACAGTCTTCAATATTTTTAGAGGATCCCTTTGTGATTAGCTGTTAATACCAACTCAGAGTCTGCAGTAAACATCTAAAAAGGTACAATCAGTACTGGAATCATTGAATTTGGTAGATAACCTTTCTTCTTATATGTTTATTTACTGGCTAAGACAAAAAAAGACTAGCTTAAGCTACTCTTTGGTAATGGTACTGACTTTACAGTTGCACTGATTACTATTTCTGTATTCCTTTGCATGTTTCATTGCAATACCATATAGAGAGTATAAATGCCAGGGCTAAATTTACAATGTTAGTTGAAATACTTCTGCAAAAGATGTTCACACAAATCAGACTTATGCTTCTGTTGTTTTTTTTTCACCATAAGCAAAGGTCTTATTGGACTATGCATTCTTGTATGAATTTATCTGAAGTATCTGAGATAAGAATTTTACATATAATCCATGTCAGCTGATGACCACAGGGTGTCTGTATAGGTGTGCATGCATAACTGTGTGTGTCTCTGTGTGTGTCACTTTGTGTGTGTGTGTGTGTGTGTGTGTGTGTGTGTGTGTGTGTGTGTGTGTGTGTGTGTGTGTGTGTGTGTGTGTGTGCGCACCTGTGTCTCTGTGTTCATGCAACTGCATATGTGTCTGTGAGTGCACGTGTGTGTGTGTGTGTGTGTGTGTGTGTGTGTGTGTGTGTGTGTGTGTGTGTGTGTGTGTGCGTGTGCGTGTGTGTGTGTGTGCGTGTGCGTGTGTGTGTGTGTGATTGCACGCATGCATGTATGTATGTATGAATGTGTGTGTATGTGAATGTCTGCGAACACACCTATTTCTATGTGTTCATGTAATTGCATGTGTCTGTGAATGTGTGTGTGTGTGTGTGCGCACGCGCAAGCGCATGTGTATGTGTTAATAATCTATTCCTTCAATAGCAATACTATTTCTTACCATAGCGCTGGCAGCAAGTTGCAATTTACTCATTCATCTAAATAGACTAGCTTCAAAGCTTTCCTGTGGGTGACGACATTAAGTCTGTGAGGTTTCAAAGACTTAATTACAATCCTTGCTTATCTTTCAGCCCAGGAAAAAGTGATTTTACTTTTTTAAATCTTCACTGAGCAGCATAGGAGTTCAGCTGCACTGTTGGCAACAGTATTTCTCCAGCTGACACCTCTCCTAGCATGTCTGCTCAGCTAAACAACAGTCAGAAGCAGAGGATTTTAAGAGTTGGCTTTTAGTCATAAAGATGATAAAAAGAAAGTTGAGATCTGTATAAAAAGGAAGCTTATTACTCTCTCTCTCTCTATACATATATATATATATATATATATATATATATATATATATATATATATATATATATATATGCAGTGTAGAGGTTCCATATATTATTCCAGCTGTACCATGAATAAAATAAAGTCAGAAATTCTGAGAGATTGGAATGCAAAGTCATTCATTCAAAATATTGTGCTCTCAGGTCACTCTTTTTTCTGATATTCATTAGCCTTATTTAATAAAATAAATAATGACAATTTTCTATGTTAGTGGAAACAGAAGCTATGCCAGGGTTAAATTAATTTCCCATCTAGAAAGATTTCTGAAATTCATTTATGTTTGTTTCAGTTATGCTTAATCCCATGGACACTGCATACGTAAAAACTTTCAGTGGCTGACTGTTTCATATTTCTAGTTCCATCATATTAAAACAATGCTTTCATACACTTTTTCTGTTTCTGTTCCAGTAATTTCTATTAATATATCTAAGGATGTACTTGCATTTAACAATAGATTTTGGTTGTAGAAAAGACTCCTTGGTTTGCCTAATTTGTTCATTGACCTTCCTGAAGGATTAGCTGCATATCCATGTAAAACAGCAGTTAGTTTGTTCTGTTTTTGCTTGTTTGTTTACCCATCATTTATATGAACTGCCTTGTGCCACCATAGAACACCTTACGTTTTCTTATTTGTTGCATGCCCACTGACCCCTACCTGCACCCAGTACACCCATTTATTCCTCCACATGAGCTGCTCTCATTCATTCTCACTAGCAGGGTGAGAGTTTTAGAGCACATTGATTTCCTGACTGCCAACAGGTAATCACCTCCTACAAGTTGTGGGCTGACTTCATGGCGCTGACTGGCCCATGCCCTTGGAGACAAGACTTGGATGCCTGTGAATGGGCTATTCTTATCAGTCCAGCTGACTTGCCCTCCCCTCTTAGCTCCCTTGGCATTGGTGGTTTTCAAATTCCATAATGGCACATCACAGGAGGTGCATGGGTACTACCACCATGGAGGGTGGGTGTTCTAGGCTCAGTGATGAGGGTGATACACTTGCACCCTTTCAGGCGTTAGCAACATCCCTCTCCCCCAGATCAGCTGTTCAATTCCATCCTCCATCATCTGGCCTCCCTAACACCTCTGCTATTAATAAAACACATGTTGTCTACTTCATAGTCAGCACTTTACCCATGATGTTGGGGTTAAATCTACACCTTCTGCATGAACTAGTATTTCCTTGTGATTCCCTTGAACCATTCACCTTGTAACTTCATTCTGTATCTTCTTACTCTTGTACAGCTATTTAAAAAATAATACTCATCTGGACTTTTGGTTTCCATAAGATATGTAAAAGTTTAATTTATATCAGCTCTTTGTGTTCTTTTTTATGATCATGCACATTAAGCTCTTCTTCTAGTAAATACCATGCCCCATTTTGATGTCCTCCTGCAAACTGTCTCTTTTGTGTCCATTTCTTTAGAAAGATGAGGTTTCTACAAATGCATACAATATTTCAAATTTGTTCTTGTCATCTGTTTGTACAGAAAGATAATTTCTTGTGTTTTGCTAGTGATGACTTTTTCTGTTCATCCTACCATTCTGTTATTCTTTTTTTATCCTGAATTCTCACATTTTTCTTTACCTTTGAACTCCTGAAATGATTTTACCAGCCCCCTCCTTCCTCATTTGTTACTTCCATGCCAAAAGTTTCCCAGATGAATTTTAGCTGCCACATTTAGGGTATATTTTCAGTCTTCCTAAGTCTCTCTGTATGCTTTATACACTATCATGTATACTCTCATGCATAACATACAATCAAAATAAGATTCTTTTTTCTTATTTATTTTTTTTTTGCAGACTCTCTGTGATGTCATTTAGAATGAAAAACAAAAAAGCCAGTCCCTTGTAATGACCTCTGTGGTGTTGCATTTACCCCCATTCTTTAGTATGAGGTAAGTATAACTGATTTGCAATGTATGGACCACTCTGATGCGGGTCTGAAATCAAGAGAAAAGTATCTGTTATGAGATTCTTATATTTGAAGGTTACTGTTGTAACTAACTACTGCCAAACAGACAGGAGTCATCAAGCATTAGCCAAAAGTGAAGTGCATACCTAATCAACCAATAATTTTAAAAATGGTTAGACACTTTGCACTGCCATGTTTTCTGTTTTGTTTAACTTGTAATGAATAAGGGCAAATAAAACTCCTCACGTGTTATGAAGAATTATGACTGGTTCTTCAGTCACAGCCATATGTTATCATGGAAGGCCTGGTTATAATCTACTATATTATGACCCTGTGTTTTGCTGCTCACCAAATGATTTTTCCATACAAAACTATGCCTCAGTCTAAGTCTTTAATTTGCTCACCTCATGTGTGATACTCCATCAAAATATTAATTAAAGTCTATGTGGGATGCAGCCACAGGCCCATCATGATTTAATTTTGTGGTTAGTGTTGTGTGACATTTGTCTTCTGAAAACATGATGCCATTTATCTTGTATCTCACTGATTTCTAGGCTTTAAAAAAAGGATTTCCTTCAGAAGTAATAACATGATTGCCTTTAGAATTGTGATCAAACTGACAACTTGATGCTTTCCAGACATTTTTTAGATTCCATAACTATGATGAAGAACTGAGTCTAAATACATTAAATGGAAACAATTTCTTCTACTCCAATGTTGCCCGACAACTATTATTGAAATTATGTTCAAAGAATAGTTCTTTTGTGGGGGAAAATCTCCCATAACCTTCATTCAAGGGAATGTGTAATCTACATAATATACATCCCTACTCTTATTTCAAACAATTCTTAGGTCACTGTGAAATGGGTAAGGAAAAATCCCCATTGCACCAATGCATTTGATGGCAGGGGATCATACAACTGGCTGCCAAAAAAGTCATTCCCTAAGAGGAGTCACATTTGCTGCCCTCTTACCCCTTACAAATTATGTTTATTCCTGTTTCTCTAACATTGTTTTCCACTGAATGGTACTATTGAAAAAAAGTATCAGAATAAAAAAATTAAAATGTTTACATTAAAAAACACTGCACTGCATGACCAAAAATAAAATAATCTACACACTTCACCTAACATGCACATGTTTAAATTCAGTGTATTTTATTCAAAATTCAACAAATGCAACTCAAATACAGCAAACTGAACATTTAAACAGGAAAGCCAATCATACTTTATTTAATTTCCCTGTTCATTTGCAAACAGACGTGATAATAATGAACCTCTACCTCTTCTGGAGGAGCAGGTAAAACTCTGCCACAGAGGACCTTTGTTTTCGACTGCATTGACATCCACATCTGACTAGGATCCCAGCTGGGAGACAGTCATTTATTTGTGAGAAGGTGGTAACTGACTCTCAGGGACAAATATAAGCATTATTTTTGTGTAGTTGTGTGTGAACAATTAATGTTGTACCATGTATGCTTTTATTTGTACATACGTTGTGGCCCAGGTAGTATCTGAAAAATGATTCTTGGACCAACCCATTTACCATAAGAAAAATAAATACAATTAAAAACTTACACTGCTTTTGTAACATATACAGTCTTGAAACTGTAGTAAAATGCCTAAACACAAATGTTATGACCTTTTACCAAAATGATTCCATTTCTTTTTATTTTCTGCTTGTTTACAAATATGAGGGCTCCCCAGATACAAGTCATCCTTCAGTATAAGCCATGGCTAAAATTTAAGGGTGTTTTTTTATTTTACTTAAGTTTTTTTTTTCTGCTGAGATTTCTGTTTGAGAATGATTTCCACTCAATGGCAACTTTGAATCAAAGATATTCAGTATATGGGGGCAGCAAGAAATTAGGAAATATAATCAATAATATCGTCATTAGAATATGCTAGTATTCAGTGATTATGAAAATGAATGCACAAAGTAATGATTAATGAGTGGGACAGGAATGCTGGGGAGTGTTGAAAACAAAGGTACATTAGAAAAAAATACATCTTAGTCTCCAATTTAAAGGCATTGGTATCACCCTTACTTTTTTTCTGTATGATCTGGCAGTTGAATAGATGCCATAAGAATTAGTGAGTTGGTTTTATTTTTATTTTATTATTATTATTATTATTATTATTATTATTATTATTATTATTATTATTATTAATGGTAATATTCTGCACTCTACATTACTTTAATTATTTCTCCTCTGTACTTATCATTTGGAATTGTTAACAGAATGCATTTCTTTCAAGATCCTCCCTCTGTCTATCTGTACGTCTTTCTCTCCCTTTCCTACAATATAGTTATGCATTGAGGACAGCACTGTATTGTAATATCCATTTTTACCCTCCATATCGAGTCATTCAGTATTTCATCAATGATTAACAGTAGAAAATGTACTAATGCAGATTCATTAATATACATAAGCCATACAGTGCAACTGTTCTACCTAATTCTGACAAACAAGTGTATTAGAATAAAAAAAAAATCTGCTAACTATTCTTCCTATTGCATCACATCCTGATACTTTTTCTCAAAAGTCAAATTAACAAACTCGGAGTGACCAGTTCCAATACATCACATTAGCTATAACCTGTATTAATAGACAGATGTTTTTTACTTAAGTCTGAGAAGGGAGTGGAGGGCTATTTTAAAAGAAGAATGCAACCAGGACCAGCCTAATATCTCAGCTATATGGCATGTGTCTGCACAGTCAGTAACCCAGGTTTGTCCTCGGGGCTGGAGTAGCCAAATTGCTCATTTTGAATGAATACTTAAGATGTAAACCACTGTAGTACCACTCACTGGCAAAGACTAGAGAAGCATTCCATGAAGTTGGCACTGGCAGAGTAATGGGAAGGTGTCATGTGGTGCATGAACAGAACAGCACATGTACACAGACTGGCAGCGTTGCTTACCACTATCACCAGGGAAGCAAGATTAAGCATACAAAACAAAATCCTTCTGCCCGCAGTGTCACCTGCCTCCTGCTGCCAGCTCCCATTCCTTCTGCAAGGGTGATGTGGAAGTTCCATATCTCTCAACTCTTCAGATTTTTGTAGAATGCCTTGCTTGTTGCCACCTAGCTTTGGTCTGCTCCTCATAAAATGTGTGGTTTTCTGACAGTTCATTGCGAATTAAAGATGTGCATTTGCCTTTCACACTTCAAATACTTCAGAAAATGCATGTTGAAACAAAACCTATTATTCCAGGAACTTCTTAAGTTTTATAAGAACAATATTTAAAATCTGTTACTCAGTACAAGGAGATAAACTATGTTTAAGAGTTCCAAATATACCTCTCCACCTCTAAGCACAAGAAATCTGGATGTTTCCTAAAATAATGGGGTACAAATGCGTACCCCATTATTTTAGGAAACATCCAGATTTCTTGTGCTTAGAGGTGGAGAGGTATATGTGGAACTCCTAAACATAGTTTATCTCCTTGTATCAAGAGACCCACCAGATAAATAGTTCATGTCACTCTTCAAAGCATTACAACTCAAGGAAAGAAAAGTGGGGAGTTCAAGTAGGTCCCCAAAACCAATGGTGGGAGAGAAAATGTAATAAATGAATAAGATTATGTAGCCAGACATGTACCCATGCATGTAATGTGCATTCATCTATATAAAGTTAAAAGAGGTGCAAGCTATCAGAATGACATATTTCTAAGGAGATGGTTTACGCATGAAAGAAGTGAATAATATTATTTTTCTGCTGCTTTTTGAAAAACATGACAACCTAACCAATATTTGGTCTTTCCTCATTATTCACCTATTGTTATAGCTTGTCAACTTACCTACTGTTTCTTCCTGTTCTGTTTCACACCTTACAGTCCTTGATGAGTTTCATTTCACAACAAACATGCGCTCTTTTTCACAGTTTATAAATATAATATACATCAAAATCTTAAATATATTCCACTATTATAATCCATCTATCCTTAAGCCCTTTTTCCCATTTTTCACATGGGGTCAGGATGTCACTTCAACAGTGACAATCATCTTGAGCCAAATACTGCTGGGTAGCTAGCCCATACCACTCACTCGCACACACACCCACACCTACTACCAATTTAGAGTGTCCATTTCACCTACTGCATGTCTTTTGAATGAAGTATGTATAATACTGCTATTATAATATCAAATTTAAGAAACATATTTATTTATTTAACATTTGTTGACCAGGAAAGTCCGACTAGGACAGAGCCTATTTTCAGTGGGGGTCTGGAAAGAAATGCTCCAGATGCAACTCTTTGAAATGTGGGAGGAAATCAGAGTACCCACGTGAATGCAGGGAGGGCATGCAATCTCTGCACAGATGGCACCTCAGCCGAGAACTAAACCAGAGGACCTCATTAACCACTGCCATATGCCACCCTAATTTGCCTGCAATGCTTTCAGGGGACATCTGATCATGGTATGCTGCAAGTGCTAGCATGGTAGTTTACAGGCCTTATCCCCATCACTAACACTTATGCAATATTCAGTAAGCCTCTTCTGACTTTGAGATGCATATCAGAACACAATAAGCTGTATAGGATATCAGCATGTACTAGATGAAGTTAGATGATCTAAATAAAAGGTCAATAAAAAAAAGACACTGAGTTCAGCATCACAGCAGCAAGCATGCTTCTGCACATAATCAGTGTCTATAAAAACAACAAAAGCATCTTTTTTGCAGGAGGGGCAAGCTCATCTGCACTCAAACACCAACTATATATAAATCTTTGTTGTAGTAAGGTGTCACACAGCTACAGTCAGCCAGTTGTTAAGCCAATCAGCTGAGCTCAGCTTGACAGCTGCAGTTAACTAAAGCAAGAACAACAATAGTACATGCTTCCAAATATATATAGTTGCTGCTTGTTAGTAGCCTGATTAAATTGTAACTGTTATTCTAAGCCTTTTGGTTTAAGCACTTGGGCTTCTGACCAGTTTCTTTACATTAAGAAGGTTTGTGGTCTACAGTCTTGTGGCAGGAGAGGTAGCTTTCACCCTTCTAAGTTGAGAATTGCTAGTTGAAGGCTTAGTGTCCATTATTCTAAAAGTGTCTCAGTTCTGGTTTAAGCACTTGGGCTCGAGGCCAGTTGTTTTACTTTAAAAAGATTTGTGATCTGCACTCTTGTGGGAGGAGAGGGTAGATTCTGCCCTTCTGAGCTGGGAATTGCTGGTTGAATGCTTATTGTGCCTCCTTATTTGAACTGTGTCTTTCTGAAATTGGTGTGCCTTGTTTGCTGTAGCATAGACTAGATTCAGACCTGCTAAATCTAGTTCTGTTTGCATAACTTGAGCACTCATCCAGGCCATCTTTTTTGGAGAGGATTCCCCTGCACCCTAGTGGCAGGAGTGTGCAGTTAGTTACTCTGATGAAGTCTGCTTTGTAGCAGACAAAGCGCGCTTATATTTATTAAATAGAGTGTGGTTGCCAGTGTTGCTTGGACTTTTTTCTGTGTTTACTTCGTTTGTTGTTGTCAGCGTTTTAGCAGTTAGAACTTGTCTGATTGAAGACTCCTAGAACAGGGCTAAGTTTTGAGCTTTTTTATTGGTTAATTGATTAATTTGTTTAAATTAGTTTGCTCATCTGCTACTGTTATATTTAAGTGTGTATCTGTTCTCCTATGTTAAATTGATCTAAGCAGAGTTTAAATATCTTTAGCATTGTGTGGCTACAGGTTTTGCTGTATTCAGATCTGTTTGTGTGATTCCTGTGTTTCCTGCTACTCCATCTTGTGTTGGCCAGTGCCTGCCTGAACTTAATGGGAAAAAGTAAACTGGTTGGAACTGGTCTGGCATAGGATGTTGAGCTAAGAGCTCAGGGACAAGGATTGACTGGTCAATTCCAGTGTTTCCATTTTACTTTTGTTTTTGCTGTTACTTAAACCCAGCATTTGCATGGGTTTGTGCTTGTTTGCCCATCATGCACCACCTCTGTGCTGTTTTAACCCTTTGTGAGGTATCTTAGTGGCATTTTTTCCCTTACCAGCACTCCTGTGTAAGTGAGGTCCTCACCTGCAGTTACTGTGTTGATTTTATCCATCCCTACTCACACCTATAAGTACTCTCCTCAGACAGTACCCACTCTACTATCCCTGACCTCTCTTCCACAGATTCTGATAACCATGGACAGACAATTTCCTATGGTTTCTCCTGCTAGTCTGGTTGATATGGGCATCCTGAGACGGTGTAGCAACTGCCTTGTGTACATAAACAACTGTCTACTACTACCACCTAGGAACATAATATGTGAGAGACACAATTACATTAAGAACCTAGAATCCTTGTTGTCTCAGTCACAAGCCAGTACATCTGGCACTGAGAAGGTTGTCTGCACAAACACTCCGAAAACCACAACTCTAACACCACCCACATCTGTACAATACACTCCTACATATGCAGGGGTTCTCAACAAAGACACCTAAACAAAAGAGACCTCTGAAGCAAAAACACACACACACATCACAACCCACAGCATCAAGCATCACACTTAGGACACACGTTTGTGTCTCACAGCCTCTAAGACCCAACCACAAACCCAACATACTAGTCATAGTAGACTCTATCGTGAGACACACAGATGTGCGCCTAACCAGGCTAGACAAGGAGAAAGTCACAGTAAGTTGCTTGTCAGGTGCTAGAATCCCCCATATCATACACACACTTAAGTCTCTTAACAACAGGTACTGTTATCAGTCTGTCATAGTCCATGTTGGTGTGAATGACTTGAGATGTACGTCTCTGGACTATATGAGGAGAGACAGGATTGAGTTCACTGAGTATGTGTCCCAGGCAGGTAGCCTTAAGCAGCATCCTACCATCACCCAGAATGATGCCTCAATACAAACAGAAAATGATTGACTTTAACAATTGGTTTAGTTTCTGGTGTCATTCCAAGGTGATCCAGTACCTGACAGCCTGGGAGGACATGATTGACAGACCACGCTGCTTTGTCAGAGATGGCTTTCATCTATTTCCCTTGGACTTCAGGGTTATGGCAAAGGCTCTTGCCTCCCCCATAGTGCCTGTTTTAGACAAAGTCATAAGCACAAAATTACCAACATGAAAATTTCTTCTGAACGAAATATAAAGGTCATGCTGCTAAACGCTAGGAGTCTTAGCATGAAACTCTACTCATTGGAAGTATTCCTTGCCATGGAGGATGCTGATGTGTGCAGTCATGTAAACCTGGTTCAGAGCACCCCAGCCGTACCAGGTTACCCATCCTACCATACTTTCAGACCCCAAATGGAAGGCTACAAAGCAAACAGAGGTGGCATTTCAATATTTATCAAAGACATACACACCTTCAGGCTGGTTAAACAGTATGATGCACAGAAGACACTCCAAGTTCAGTTAACTGTTGACAAAACACCTGTTCAGATCATAGCTAGCTACAGACCCCCCCCCCCAACCATGACTCAGGATGCCCACTCCACCTATCTGGACTTACTTGAATCCATCAAGATTCAACCCACTACCTTGATCCTGGGTGACTTTAACTACCCAACCATAGAGTGGAAGACATATTCTAGCCCAAATATGAATACTCAGAAATTCCTCGACTTTGTCAGTGCCAATGCATTGGATCAGCTGGTCAATACCCTTATGAAAGGTGAACATATCCTGGACCTGGTCCTAACCAACATGAGTAGCCACTATAGCACCCCTACAGTGTAATTCTCCTTGGTAAGATCCAACTGTAAAGTGATCACTTTTGAAGTCACCATCTCCCCTGACCCCCCCCCCCACCCCCCTTGGCAGGGTCAAATGAAAAAACTTTTCCAAAGTTGACTACACCCTCCTGAGAGCTGGTAAAAGCAGCTTCACAACCACCATCCCTTCAGTTGGAATTGACATTAATGTCCAAGTCTACACCAAAAAATTATATAAGCACATACATAGCTGTATGGACTCAGCAATACCTGAAAGGTCCAAATCATCTTCCTCAAGGAAGAGTAAACCTGTCTGCTAGACAGCAGCAACAAATAAACTCTATAATAAAAGGAAAAATTTGCTGTCCGGAATCAAGATGGAGCAGGTGCCAAGTTGGAAGCAATCTCTCCTTTGTCTGAACAAGCAAATAAGGTCACTGGTGAAATCCTCTAAGGCTAACTTCGATTCCAAATTGGCCACATCCACTAAGGACAATCACAAGGCCTTCTTCACATATGTCTGCAATCTGAAAGGTAACACCCATATCTGCTCTGAACTGGTGGTCAATAACACCATATACACAAATGCCATAGATATAGCCAACCTGCTGGCAGACAGGTTCAGTGAAAACTTCTCCTCCCTGTCCCCCCATCAGTAAACCAGGACATCCCCAGCACCTTTCCCCCTCTGCTCATTACCAGGGAGCAGGTTCTTAATGCCCTCTCAAAGGCAAAAAATACAATCTACATGGGGCCCGATAACATCCCTGGCTGCATCCTACATGAACTCAGGCATGAGCTGTCAGCTCCATTAGACACCCTATTCAACCAATGCCTGAGGACTCGTTTCATCCCAGCTGAATAGGTGACAGCCACTGTCATCCCTCTACACAAAGGTGGAGCGTCCACTGACCCAAGCAATTATAGGCCCATCAACCTATCTATCCTGATCTGCAAGGCCATGGAATGCATTATCATGGACCTTATAAACAAGGACATTGGTAACCTCCAAACACTTGACCCCACACAGTTTGGTTTTGTCAAAAGGAGATCATGCCAGTTAAACTTGGTCAACTTCTTCGAAACAGTCATCAAAGCCATGGACGAGGGGAAAGACGGTGCACACCACCTACCTTAACCTAGCCAAAGCCTTTGACACTATTCCCCACTCAGGCATAATAGATAAACTCTCCCAGCTAGGCATCAACCCATATGTCACCAGATGGGTAATTAAATGGATCAGTGATAGAACCCACTCAGTCAAAGTAGGGGAAGCCACCTCTAGTAGTAGACCCATAACGAGTGGTGTACCCCAAGGATTGGTCTTGGGGCCACTACTGTTTGGATATGCTTTTCTGAGGTGCAAGCCAAACCAGTGGTCTGTGATTGACCAAGTTTGCAGATGACTGCAAGCTGGGTGCTGTCTTAAATTCCCCTAGTGATGTGAACATCCTCCAAGAGCGCCTTACCCAAATTAATGACTGGTGCCAGAAGCATAGTCTCAGACTGAATACCAAGAAATCCATCATTATCCCCTTTGGGGAAAATGGCATCCCCACTACTTATCACATTAATAACAATGTACTAAGCATGCAATCAGTCATGAGGGATTTGGGCACACAGGTTGGTGGCAACCTCACTTTTGACCACCACGTTGTTTCTGTTGTACAGAAGGCTTTCTACATGGCCCACCACATAAATAAGGGTATTTCATCTAGGAATAAGGAGGTCATAACATC